>NC_045958.1:108957173-109134673 GCF_010909765.2 Amblyraja radiata | reverse complement strand
GTCATAGAGTCACACAGCACGGAAGCAGGCCTTTCGGCCCAGCGCATCCATGCTAGCTCGCGGGCACAGGTTTCCCAGCTTTTCCAAGGGTAAGCAAGGTGCTCTCCCAGCTCCGCTCGCTAATTTAATCCCCCATTTGCTATCACAAAGGAAAATATGATTTGTTTCTGCATTGCTGCCTTTTGAGAAGATTCACGAGGATGTTGCCAGGACTCGAGGTTCTGAGCTGCAGGGAGAGGTTGAGGAGGCTGTGACTCTATTCCTTGGAGCGCAGGAGGATGAGGGGTGATCTTATTGAGGTGTATAAAATCATGTGAGGAATAGATCGGGTAGATGCACAGAGTCTCTTGCCCAGAGTAGGGGAATCGAGGACCAGAGGTGAAGGGGAAAAGATTTAATTGGAATCCGAGGGGTAACTTTTCACACAAAGGGTGGTGGGTGAATGGAACAAGCTGCCAGAGGAGGTAGTTGAGGCTGGGTCTATCGCAACATTTAAGAAACTGTTAATAATAATAATAATAAATTTTATTTTGGACTCGAGGTCTAGACAAGGGACAACATTACATAAAAATACATTGCATATTAAAAACATCATAAAGTACATATAAAATCTTAGTATATCACTAATAAAAGCATCATAAATTATATATTAAAAAAAAAAACAATACATGAATTAAAATCCAGAATAAAAAGAATGATCAATGTCCGACAAAGAGACAACGATACCAGTGTCTCCACAACCGGGATTCGTAGCGTGTAGTGCTAAACCTTATGTTTGACAATTAGACAGGTACATGGAAAGGACAGGTTTGGAGGGATGTGGACCAAACACAGATAGGTGGGACTAGTGTCGCTGGGACATGTTGGCCGGTGTGGGCAAGTTGGGCCGAAGGGCCTGTTTCCACACTGTATCACTCGATGACAACAGATAATAAATGAAAACATCTTTATTTATTTGAACCTTATTTTATTGCAAGTTTGTTCTTCCTGAACAAAGGCTGCACTGTAACAATAATTGCATAACAGAATGATATCATGATCATTGAAACTCCGTCATTATAGTAATGTATTTTATTTGAAAGGGAGATGCATTTTCATAATAATGTTTATAGCAGTCTTATTGACATACTGAAAAATAAAAGTGTGATTTAATTGGTGCTTGAAGGGAGGTGTGATGGATGTGACTTTCAATTTGGTGAGTAATTGCCAAATTTCTAATTGGCTTCTCCCCAGCTAATGTGATCAAATTGACAGGCCCATTATTGAGGCAATTTACCTCAGTGGACTGATGGTACTTCTGTCTTTTTTTAAAGAAAGAGCTGCAGATGCTGGAGAAAGCGAAGGTAGACAAAAATGTTGGAGGAACTCAGTGGGTGAGGCAACATCTGTGGAGAGAAGGAATAGACACTAGTCCCACCTACCTGCGTTTGGCCCACATCCCTCCAAACCTGTCCTACCCATGTACCTGTCTAATTGTCAAACATAAGGTTTAGCACCACACGCTACGAATCCCAGTTGTGGAGACACTGGTATCGTTGTCTCTTCCTTCTCTCCATAGATGCTGCCTCACCCACTGTGTTCCTCCAGCATTTTTATTCTTCTGTCTTTCATACTTTACCTCGCACTAAACGCCATTCATGTTACTCCCTTGATCCTGTATCTGCACCCCGTGAATGTCTCCATTGTAATCATGTACAGTCTTTCCGCTGACTGGTTAGCACGCAACAAAAGCTTTTCACTGTACATCGGTACACGTGACAATAAACTAAACTCAACTCAAATTTCAGGCTATAATGAAAGCAGCTTGTACAACAAATGGCAGGACTTTGTGCAATCTGTTTCCATTTAGAACGGAGATGAGGAAACACTTTTTCACACAGAGAGTTGTGAGTCTGTGGAATTCTCTGGCTCAGAAGGTGGTGGAGGCCGGTTCTCTGGATACTTTCAAGAGAGAGTTAGATAGGGCTCTTAAAGATAGCGGAGTCAGGGGATATGGGGAGAAAGCAGGAACGGGGTACTGATTGTGGATGATCAGCCATGAGCTGATGTTGGCTCGAAGGGCCGAATGGCCTACTCCTGCACCTATTGTCTACTGTCTATTTGCAAAACGATATTTCCAATGAGGAAGTCTGAAGAAGGGTCTCGAAACGTCACCTATTCCTTTTCTCCCAAGACGCTGTCGAACCCGCGGAGTTACTCCAGCTTTTTGTGTCTATGTTTTCCAATAAAGAACAGTCAATGAAGACACACTGCTGTGTAGTGAAGTAGGCAACGTCCACATGCATTTAAGATAAGAAGACACAAAATGTTAGAGTAACTCAGCGGGTCAGGCAGCATCTCTGGCGAACATGGACAGATGACGTTTTGGGTTGGGACCCTTCAGTTTGAAGAAGGGTCCCGACCTGACACCTCACCTATCCACATTCTCCACAGATGCTGCCTGACCCGCTGAGTTACTCCAGCACTCTATACCTTTTATAGTAAATCAGCATGTTTCATCTGTCTGCACTTACTGAAACGTCACCTATTCCTTCGCTCTGTAGATGCTGCCTCACCCGCTGAGTTTCTCCAGGATTTTTGTCAACCTTTGATTTTTCCAGCATCTGCAGTTCTTTCTAAAGGGCCTGTCTCACTTGGGCGTTATTTGCGCGTCATTTACGCTACATCATTTACGCGTCACGCCACACAACGCGACATCATTTACGCATCAAGCGCACGTCGTGACACGCACATGGCGTGCCTTATGCGTGGCGGGACGTGGTGGCGTAGGCAGTGACGCGTTGACGCGCACGGCGCCCCAGGATTTCGGGATTCACAAAATCTGTGTGACGCGCAAATGACGCCATCGTAAGTGGGACAGGCCCTTTAAACATTACCTGTTAAGTTGATGTGCTCTGTTAACCGTGTTTACAATTGGAACGATATTATAGCCAAAAGCTCATTTTAAAACAGATTTATTAAATATGCTTTACTACATGGACCCATCTTCACATCGTTTCATTTGATAACCATTTGCGACATTTCATGTTTTTGACCACGTTTAATGGAACAAATATTATCTAACTTGCACCAAATATTTTGGACTGCACTGAGCTTTGGTGAGTGTGAGAGTGTATGTGTGTGAGTGAGTGTGAGTAATTGTGTAAGGGTGTGTGCGTGTGGCTGAGTGTGAGTAGTCATGTGTGAACGAGTGAGTGAGCATGTGCATGGGTGAGTGTGAGCAATAGTGTGTGTGTGTGTGTCAGTGAGTGAGCGTGTGTGTGATCGTCAGTGTACGAAGAGGTGAGACTGTGTTGGCGTACAATTATCTGAAATTCTCACAGGTCCCCGAGCAATCAGATGTTTCTGAAACAGCTCCAATTAAGAGGCGGGATCTGGGGAGGTGGCAGGTTTGCTCACTGCCTGGATAAAGCTGAACTAAATGAGAGTTAAAATCCAACGCCTTCATTTCCTGCTCCAACCTGGCCCCCGGCGGCTGCAGCTGGTGACTGGGGCGTCCATTGCAGTAAGTCAGGGTCCTGGGTCCCATTGAGATCCCATCAGCAAACAGCAGACATGTTGTTCAGTGAATCAAACCCAACAGAGAAAGAAAAGGTGTCGGAAGTTGCTGGTTTATACCAAAGACAGATGCAAAGTGAGATTGAATTAAGTTTATTATCACATGTGCCAAGGTACTGTGAAAAGCTGTGGTGATAGGGGTAGAATTAGGGTGTTCGGCCCATCAAGTCTACACCGCCATTCAATCATGACTGATCTAGCGCTCTCTCCTAACCCCATTCTCCTGCCTTCTCCCCATAACCTTTGACACCTGTACTAATCAAGAATCAATCTATCTCTGCTTTAAATCTATCCACTGACTTGACCTCCACAGATGTCTGTGGCAAAGAATTCCACAGATTCACCACCCTCTGACTAAATAAACTTCTCCTCATCTCCTTCATAAAAGAACATCCTTTAATTCTGAGGCTGTGACCTCTAGTCCCAGACACTTCCACTAGTGGAAACATCCTCCCCATATCCACTCTATCCAAGCCTTTCACTATTCGGTGTGTTTCAATGAGGTCCCCCCCTCATTCTTCTAAGCTCTAGCGAGTACAGGCCCAGTGCCGACAAACGCTCATCATTGGTTAACCCACTCATTCCTGGGATCATTCTTGTAAACAAAAAAACAAGGCAAAAACAAGGGGGCAGATTATTATCTCAACGGGGTTAGGTTAGGTAAGGGGGAGGTACAACAAGACCTGGGTGTCCTTGTACACCGGTCACTGAAAGTTGGCGTGTAGGTACAGCAGGCAGTGAAGAAAGTTGACCTTCATAACAAGAGGATTTCAGTATAGGAGTAGAGAGGTTCTTCTGCAGTTGTATAGGGCTCTGGTAAGACCACATCTGGAGTATTGTGTACAGTTTTGGTCTCCTAATTTGAGGAAGGACATCCTTGTGATTGAGGCAGTGCAGCGTAGGTTCACGAGATTGAACCCTGGGATGGCGGGACTGTCATATGAGGAAAGATTGAAAAGACTAGGCTTGTATTCACTGGAGTTTAGAAGGATGATGGGGTATCTTATAGAAACATATAAAATTATAAATGGACTGGATAAAATTATAAATGTTCCCTATGTTGGGCGAGTCCAGAACCAGGGCCCACAGTCTTAGAATAAAGGGGAGGCCATTTAAGACTGAGGTGAGAAAAAACATTTTCTCCCAGAGAGTTGTGAATTTATGGAATTCCCTGCCACAGAGGGCAGTGGAGGCCAAATCACTGGATGGATTTAAGAGAGAGTTAGATAGAGCTCTAGGGGCTAGTGGAGTCAAAGGATATGGGGAGAAGGCAGGCACGGGTTATTGATAGAGGTCGAAGGGCCGAATGGCCTCCTCCTGCACCTATTTTCTATGTTTCTATGTAAACCTCCTCTGGACCCTCTCCAGAGCCAGCACATCCTTCCTCAGATATGGTGCCCAAACACTCAGTCTCTCAGTCTGAAGAAGGGTCTCGACCCGAAACGTCACCCATTCCTTCTCTCCAGAGATGCTGCCTGTCCCACTGAGTTGCTCCAGCTTTTTGTCTATCTGTTGCAGTATTTTAAGTAGGTTCCTGGGGAAAAAACTAATTTTAATGGTGGATTAAGCCATTGTTCCCAGGGGTCTGTTGAAGGAAAACCAGTTAACCAAGTATGACAGGCGTATCTAAACAGGCACTGAGAAAGGGATTACGATTTACTGTGCCCTTGATGGCTACACATCATAACTTATTCTCTTCTCAGAGTGAAGTTATTACTATGGCAACACTGAACATTTAAGACGAAGCCTTTGATGACAATTTCTTGATTAGTACGTGTGTCAGGGGCTATGGGGAGAAGGCAGCAGAATGAGGTTAGGAGGGAGAGATAGATCAGCCATGATTGAATGGCGGAGTAGACCTGATGGGCTAAATGGCCTAATTCTGCTCCTGTCACATGAATTATGAAACTTATGAATTCTTCTGCACTGGGATTATGCACCACTTTTGAAGATCAAAGATCTAAATACTGATAGCAGGGATGTTTCGTTTAATTTAGAGATACAGTGCGGAAACAGGCCCTTCGGCCCTTCGTGACTGCGCTGCCCAGCGATCCTACACACACACACACAAGGGACAATTTACAAGTTTGACAAGCCGGTTAGCCTACAAGCCTGTACGTTTTTGGAGTGTGGGAGGAAACCGGATATCCCGGAGAAAACTCACGAGTGTCACGAGGAGAATGTACAAATTCCGTACAGACCGTGGTCGGGATGGAACCGCGGTCTCAGGAGCTGTGAGGCAGCAACTCTGCCGCCCATATTGTTAAATGATATAATTACAATGGCAACTCTGAACAATTGAAAATGAAGCCTTCTAAAAGCCCCTGCTGTGTATTTGATGAGAGTTCGTCAGCGCTGAGATTATGCCCCACTTTTGAAGATCGAAGGTGAAAATACTGAGAGCGGGGAAGTATTTCGAAAGTCAGTAGTATGCTGTATGTTTCATTTTACTTCACCCAACAGAATGTCCACAACCTCAGTGACGAGTTCAATATCTATGCAGCAAATGATTTAATTCACACTTATATCCGTACCAAAGGGCTGAGTCATAACAGAATTCGTTAAGATTATTCCCGATGTTGGGGAAGTACAGAACAAGGGGTCACAGTTTAAGGATAAAAGGGAAGTCTTTTAGGACCGAGATGAGAAAAACATTTTTTACACAGAGAGTGGTGAATCTCTGCCACAGAAGGTAGTTGAGGCCAGTTCATTGGCTATATTTAAGAGGGAGTTAGATGTGGCCCTTGTGGCTAAAGGGATCAGGGGGTATGGAGAGAAGGCAGGTACAGGATACTGAGTTGGATGATCAGCCATGATCATATTGAATGGTGGTGCAGGCTCGAAGGGCCGAATGGCCTACTCCTGCACCTATTTTCTATGTTTCTATGTAACACAAGCTTTCCAATCTAGGCACTATCCTTGTGACTATTTTCAAGTCAAGAGAGTTTTATTGTCATGTGTCCCAGATAGGACAATGAAATTCTTGCTTGTTGCAGCACAACAGAGTATGTAAACATAATACAGAACAGGAGATAAAGTTCAGTGCGTCTATAGACCATATACACACAATAAATAAACAGATATAGTGCAATAATAATAATAGACTGTTATTGTTCAGAGCTTATTAGTGTTTAATAGCCTGATGGCTGTGGGGAAGTAGCTGTTCCTGAACCTGGACGTTACAGTTTTCAGGCTCCTGTACTTTCTTCCCGAGAGATGAGTGTGTGGCCAGGATGGTGTGGGTCTTTGATGATGGTGACAGCCTTTTTGAGGCAGCGACTGCGATAGATCCCTTTGATGGTGGGGAGGTCAGAGCCGATGATGGACTGGGCAGTGGTCACAACTTTCTGCATTCTTTCCCACCCCTGAACACGCAAGTTGCCGAACCAAGCCACGGTGCAACCAGTCAGCATGCTCTCTACTGTGCACCTGTAGAAGTTCGAGAGAGTCCTCCTTGACAAACCGACTCTCCGTAATCTTCTCAGGAAGTAGAGGCGCTGATGTGCCTTCTTTATAATTGTGCTGGGACCAGGAAAGATCTTCGGAAATATGCACGCCCAGGAAATTGAAGTTTTTGACCCTTTCCACCCTATAAACGGGATCGTGGGTCCCTATCCTACTCCTTCCAAAGTCCACAATCAGTTCCTCTCCAGTTTATAGTGTCCTTCCTGTAGCATGGTGACTTGAACTGAACACAATACACCAAGTGTGGGTGAAGCAACATTTTTGGGAGATTGTAACTCAAAGCCCCACCTCTTAAGGGCCTGTCCCACGAGCATGCGACTAGCGCGACCTAACGTTGTCGCTTGAGCCGTACGGCCTCGCTGGGCCGGTCCCACTTCGATTGCCAGAGCTGTATGGAGTTGTGCGGAGCTGGTCCCGACATCTCCCGGGGCTCTGACCGTGTTCAAAAATTCCGCGCGGCAACGGCCCGCAGCCGCCTCAACGCCGTACGCACCGCCTTGATGGGCATACGCAGCATCTTGACGCTGTACGTCACGCGCGAACTTCCCGCGGACTTCGCTCGAACTTCATGTCACTCATTCGACCTCCGCGCGGCCCCCCAGCTTCTGGTTTGGTCGCGCTTGCCGCATGCAGTCGCATGCTCGTGGGACAGGCCCTTTACACTCAAATACCTTGATGAAGGCAAGCATGCCGTAGACCTTCCTCACTACTCTGACTACCTGATGACAGCTGTATCTAGGCGAGGATAGACACAAAATGCTGGAGTAACTCAGCGGGACAGACAGCACCTCTGGAGAGAAGGAATGGGTGACGTTTCGGATCGAGACCCAACTTCAGACTGAATCTGGAGGTGTGCGTTTTCACACTTCTGTACCTTTTTGCCCGATGGGAGAGGGGAGGAGGGAGTGGCCAGGGTGCGACTGGTCCTTGATTATGTTGCTGGCCTTGCCGAGGCAGCATGAGGTGTAAGTAGGGTGAATGGAAGGGAGGTTGGTGCCAAGTGATGCAGTAAAATAAACAGCAGTGCTAATTTGAGGCCGATGCAATTAATTATTTAGGTCCTAACCATGCACACCATTTCAGCTAAAGTTCCCACTTTCCTCTGGGTTATTTTTATTAGTATTTATTAAAAGGAAAAAGAAAATGCATCCTGTTTAAAATATCATTTGCGGCGAAGGAAGTTATGACAAAAATATTTAATTAACCTTTTAGATGTTATTTATTGTTTTTGTGTCCTGACCATTACACACCCCTCAGCTAACACCATAAAACATACAAATGTATCTGGTCCTTATTAGATATTTGATTCTAGGAGCTTGACGTTTAGTTTTGCTTAGCCTAGTTTAGAGATACAGCACAGAACTAGGACCTTTGGCCCACCGAGTCCGCGTCGGCCAGCGATCCCCCTCCACTAACACTGCCCTACACACCCAGGGGACAATTTACATTTATACCAAGCCAATTTACCTATCAAACCTGTACTTCTTTGGAGTGTGGGAGGAAACCGGAGCACTCGGAAAAAAGCCACGCAGGTCACGGGGAGAACGTACAAACTCCGTACAGACAGCACCCGTAGTCAGGATCGAACCCAGGTCTCTGGCTGTGAAAGGCAGCAACTCTACCGCTGCGCCACCGTGCCACCCATATGTATCAAATATGTATCAAATCCTACTACTCAAATGCATCTGGAGTTCATATATATACTTCATTTAATGTTTCTGGGATATCAACCAACTTGCCCACACTGGCCAACATGTCTCATCTACAGGTACACAAAAAGGCTGGAGAAACTCAGCGGGTGCAGCAGCATCTATGGAGCGAAGGAAAAAGGCAACGTTTCGGGCCGAAACCCTTCTTCAGACTCATCTACACGAGACATCAACATGTTTCATCTACACTTGTCCCACCTACCTGCGATTGGCCCATATCCCTCTAAACCTGTCCTATCCATGTACCTGTCCAAGTGTCTTTTTTAAATGTTGCTATAGTCCCAGCCTCAACTACCTCCTCCGGCAGCTCGTTCCATTCACCCACCACCCTTTACGTGAAAAAGTTACTCCTCATGTTCCAATCCAATCACTCTCCCCCACCTTAAACCTATGTCCTCTTGATCTCGATTCCCCTGCTCTGGGCAAAATAATCTGTGTGTCTACCCGATCTATTCCTCTCATGATGTTTCACACATCTATAAGATCACCTCTCATCCTCCTGCGCTCCAAGGAATAGAGTCCCAGCCTGTTCAACTTCTCCCGATAGCTCAGACCCTCTAGTCCTGGCAACATCCTCGTAAATCATCTCTGCACCCTTTCCAGCTTGACAACATCTTTCCTACGACATGGTGCCC
The DNA here is from genome assembly GCF_010909765.2 of Amblyraja radiata. Taxonomy (NCBI): domain Eukaryota; kingdom Metazoa; phylum Chordata; class Chondrichthyes; order Rajiformes; family Rajidae; genus Amblyraja; species Amblyraja radiata. The sequence goes on along the minus strand of NC_045958.1, from coordinate 109,125,306 downwards.
AAGAGTAGATGAGTGGCAGAAATGTATCAAATGAAAGCAAATATTATCGAATAGTGAAAGGCTTGGATAGAGTGGATGTGGAGAGGATGTTTCCACTAGTGGGAGAGTCTAGGACCTGAGGTCACAGCCTCAGAATAAAAGGACGTTCCATTAGGAAGGAGATGAAGAGGGAGCTCTTCAGTCAGAGGGTGGTGAATCTGTGGAATTCATTGCCACAGACGGCTGTGGAGGCCAAGTAATTGGATATTTTTAAGGCAGAGATAGATAGATTCTTGATTAGTACGTGTGTCAGGGGTTATGGGGAGAAAGCAATAGACAATAGGTGCAGGAGTAGGCCATTCGGCCCTTCGAGCCAGCACCGCCATTCAATGTGATCATGGCTGATCATCCCCAATCATACCCTGTTCCTGCCTTCTCCCCATATCCCCTGACTCCGCTATCTTTAAGAGCCCTATCTAGCTCTCTCTTGAAAGTATCCAGAGAACCGGCCTCCACCGCCCTCTGAGGCAGAGAATTCCACATACTCACAACTCTCTGTGAGAAAAAGTGTTTCCTCGTCTCCGTTCTAAACGGCTTACCCCTTATTCTTAAACTGCGGCCCCTGGTTCTGGACTCCCCCAGCAGGAGAATGGGGTAGAAAGGGAAGGATAGATCAGGCATGATTGACTGGCGGAGTGGACTTGATGGGCCTAATTCTGCGCCAATCACTTATAAACGTATGAAGTTAATAGACATGTGAGGAGCATGGGAAATGATGGGAAAATACATGTGCTTTACTGGGAGCTAGCATGGAGCCGAAGGGCCGAAGGGCCTCCTCCTTATCAGAATGCGCAATCTGGGGAACCATTCCAAATCTTTGCCGAAAAGCCATTGTGAATTAGTTCAATTGTTTACGTTCCACCAGTCGTATTAGTGGAGAGGAAATGGCGGGGAGACTTGGAGGAGCTTATTTTGGAGTCAATGGAGTTAGTTTAAGTCGAGAAAACGTTGATTACAACCAGAGATGCCGAGCGTCAGTTCTCACGGGAAATTAATTTCCTCAGTCGTGATGCCAGGACCAGACGGACCTCCTTCCTCCGCTTCCTGAAGGAAGCCAGAAACCAGAATGTCCCAGATTCCCAATACATTGACTCAACGCGGACTCAAACAGCGAACGGGCCACTTTAGCATTAAGCGCGATGCGGATACACAGTAACAAAGGGCGGGCACGGTGGCGCAGCGGTAGAGTCGCTGCCTCTCAGCGCCAGAGACCCGGGATTAACATAGAAACATAGAAAATAGGTGCAGGAGGAGGCCATTCGGCCCTTCAAGCCAGCACCGCCATTCATTGTGATCATGGCTGATCATCCCCTATCAATAACCCATGCCTGCCTTCTCCACATATCCCTTGACTCCACTAGCCCCCTAGAGCTCTATCTACCTCTCTCTTAAATCCATCCAGTGACTTGGCCTCCACTGCCCTCTGTGGCAGGGAATTCCATAAATTCACAACTCTCAGGGTGAAAAAGTTTTTTCTCACCTCAGTCTTAAATGACCTCCCCTTTATTCTAAGACGGTGGCCCCTGGTTCTGGACTCACCCAACATTGGGAACATTTTTCCTGCATCTAGCTTGTCCAGTCCTTTTATAATTTTAAATGTTTCTTTAAGATCCCCCTCATCCTTCTAAACTCCAGTGAATACAAGCCTGGTCTTTTCAATCTTTCCTCGTATGACAGTCCCACCATCCCAGGGATCAATCTCGTGAACCTACTGCTTCAATCACAAGGATGTCCTTCCTCAAATTATAGAACTACATCAGGTGATGTCATTTAGCATTAAATCAAGACTTTTCGCAAACCCATAATCTAGAAATTATAAACAAATATGACAATAGTACTGACATGAAAATAGAAAATTCTGGAAAAATTCTGCAGATCATCATCTGTGGAAAGAGACATGATCATCATTTTAGGTCAATGACACTGTCAGTTTTGATGAAAGGTAGCAGACCTAAAACATTGACTGTTTCTCTTTCCACAGATGCTGCCTGACCTACTGAGTTTTACCAGCATTTTTTATTCTTTAAGATTTCTAGCATCTGTCATTTTTTATAATTTTCTTCAGAATAATATTTCTTAACAACATTTTGCAGATTGGAAAAGAAAATCTAATTAACATCGTCTACCGTAATTGAATGGAGATGAGGAGGAAATTCTTTAGTCAGAGGGTGGTGAATCTGTGGAATTCATTGCCACAGACGGCTGTGGAGGCCAAGTCAATGGGTGTCTTTAAGGTGCAGAATGACAGATTATTGATTAGTACGGGTATCAGGGGTTGTGGGGAGAAGGCAGGAGAATGGGGTTGAGAGTGAAAGATAAAGCACCCGTGATTGAAAGGTGGAGTAGACTTGATGGGCCGAATGGCCGAATTCTGCTCCTAGAACTTATGAATTTAGACTCAAATATCAAACAAGCCTTTTTTGCATCAAGTACAAAGTGGTAGCACGGTGGCACAACGGTAACGTTGCTGCCTCACAGCGCCAGACACCCAGGTTCAATCCTGACCATGGGTGCTGTCAGTATGGGGTTTTTACATTCTCCCAGTGGCTGAGTGGGTTTCCTCTGGGTGCTCTGCTTTCCTTGCACATTCCAAAGATTTGTAGGTTAATTGGCTTCAGTGTGTAGGATAGAGCCAATGTATGGGTAATGGTCAATAGACAATAGGTGCAGGAGTAGGCCATTCAGCCCTTCGAGCCAGCACCGCCATTCAATGTGATCATGGCTGATCATACCCAATCAATACCTCGTTCCTGCCTTCTCCCCATATCCCCTGACTCCGCTATCTTTAAGAGCCCTATCTAGCTCTCTCTTGAAAGTATCCAGAGAACTGGCCTCCACCGCCCTCTGAGGCAGAGAATTCCACAGACTCACAACTTTCTGTGAGAAAAAGTGTTTCCTCGTCTCCGTTCTAAATGGCTTACCCCTTATTCTTGAACTGTGGCCCCTGGTTCTGGACTCCCCCAACATCGGGAACATGTTTCCTGCCTCCAGCATGTCCAAACCCTTAACAATCTTATATGTTTCAATAAGATCTCCTCTCATCCTTCAAAACTCCAGTGTGTACAAGCCCAGCTGCTCCATTCTCTCAGCATATGACAGTCCCGCCATCCCGGGAATTAACCTGGTGAACCTACGCTGCACTCCCTCAATAGCAAGAATGTCCTTCCTCTATTTTGGAGACAAAAACTGCACACAATACTCCAGATGTGGTCTCACTAGGGCTCTGTACAACTGCAGAAGGACCTCTTTGCTCCTATACTCGATTCCTCTTGTTTAGAGGCGAAACTGCTGCTCCTTTCCACATACCCAATGGAGTGAAGCAAGGTTGCGTTCTGGCCCCCTGTACTCTTCAACCTCTTCTTCGTCTGTGCCCCGAGTCACGCGCTCCAGGTCCCCGACCGTGGCTGAAGTACCACCTGGACAGATCTCTCTTTGACCTTCGAGGACTGAACGCCAAAACCAAGACAATCTTTCCGAAGATCTTTCCTGGTCCCAGCACACTGATGGACCATTGTGGGCTCCACATTTCCTTGACCATCGCTGCTGGCTTTTGATTTGTTCTTTTTATACCTTTCATGCATTCGTTCTTTGTACCCCTTCATACCTCTCATTTCCCTCTCCCCCCGACTCCCAGTCTGAAGAAGGGTCTCGACCCGAAAGGTCGCCAATGCCTTTTCTCCAGAGTTGCTGCCGGACCCGCTGAGTTACTCCAGCTGTTTGCGTCTATCTTCAGTTTAAACCAGCATCTGCAGTTTCTTCTTACACATTATATGTAATGGCGGCCCAGATTACACCTTGGAGCATAGTGAGATACAAGCTAACCTTCATTTGCATCTCACAAATCAAAAACCTCCATTCTACACTAATCAACTATTCATAAAGTATTATAGGTTGACAAAAATGCTGGAGTAAAGGGGCTGTCCCACTGCGGCAACCTAATCTGCGAGTTAAGAAGAGTGTCTTCGACCTTCAAGCTCGAGGGCACTCGCCTGGAAAACCTCGAGCTGGATCGATCGTCAGCGATGAAACCGCGAGCTGGATCGACCGACCGCGCACACACACACACACACATCGCAAAGCCGGGGGCCAGGGAAAGCGGGGGAGCGCTGTCTGAAATTCACACCCACGATGAAGAAGAAGGTAAAAGACGGCTGCCACAGTTACGGTAAGTCCTTTAGAGAGTGCGGAGGGGGGGGGGGGGGGGGGGGGGGGGGGGGGGGGGAGAAGGGAGAGAAGGGGAGAGAAGGGGGGAGAAGGAGTGGGGATGCTTTTAAGAAGTATAATAAAGTTTAGCGGGCATTTTACCTATCGGTCGGTTTTCCTTGGTCCTGAAAACTCCAATGAGCCAATCAAAATGCCCGGTCAACAAAGGAGATTGCCTACGGCTGCCCTCGACTGCCTGTAACTACATAGCGACCCCACACTACTGCACTACGAGTTCAAAAGAACCATGCCGACCAAATTTTACTCGCGGAAGAAAATTTTTCAACATGCTGAAACATTTTTCCGCAACCTAGCTGAGGTCGCGAGTAGGCGGGAACCTCCCTCGAGCATGAAGGAGATTTACAGTGACCTCCTAGGACCACGTGTCGACCATGCTGCGAGTTTGAGTCGAGAGCAAACTCTTCTAAACTCGCAGATTAGGTCGCCGCAGTGGGACAGCCCCTTAACTCAGCGGGTGAGGCAACATCTATGGAATGAAGGAATAGGCGACGTTTCGGGTCGAGACCCTTCTTCAGACTAATATGGATGTGGGGGAGGGCGGGAAAAGAAAGAAAGAGGCGGAGACAGTGGGCTGTGGGAGAGCTGGGAAGGGGAGGGGAAAGAGGGAGAAAGCAAGGACTACCGGAAATTGGAGAAGTCAATGTTCATACCGCTGGGGTGTAAACTGCCCAAGCAAAATATGAGGTGCTGCTCCTCCAAATTACAGTGGGACTCACTCTGGCCATGGAGGAGGCCCAGGACAGAAAGGTCGGATTCAGAATGGGGGGGGAAGGGGCGGGAAGAACAAAGGAAGAGGCGGAGACAGTGGGCTGTGGGAGAGCTGGGAAGGAAGGGGAAAGAGGGAGAAAGCAAAGTATTGCTGCAGTTCATGGGACTGTTTTGTTTCTGTTTCTCATGGTTTATATTCCTTTTGCTAATACTGAGAGGCTAGAAATACAATCACGCTTCGTCACTTTTTTTCTGTGAGCACGAACAAACTTTTAAATTGGAATCTTTTCCAAAAAATAAATCAAAGAAAATTAATTCCTGAATAATATTCAACAGAACATTCTATTTCCATTAAAAAAACAAAGATTTTAATATGTGTTTCAATATTTACCATATCTAATTTGAACAATTATAATGTTGGTATATGTGTACGGTGGCGCAGCGGTAGAGTTGCTGCCTCACAGCGCCAGAGACCCGGGTTCCATCCTGACTACGGGTGCTGTCTGTACGGAGTTTGCATGTTCTCCCAGTAACCGCGTGGGTTTTCTCTGAGATCTCAGGTTTCCTCCCACACTCCATAGACGTACAGGTTTGTAGGTTGATTGGCTTCTGTAACTAGCTTCCAGTGTGTAGGATGCAAAACTGGGATAACATAGAACTCATGTACAGGGTGATCGATCGTTGGTTGGCATGGACTCGGTGGGCCGAAGGGCCAGTTTCTATAGCTGTATCTCTAAAACTAAAACTAAAACTACTCGTGGTATCTCCCCTACCCTATTCTCCCCCCCTCCCTAATTTCTTAGTGTTAGTTAATGTCGATTAGTGTGTGCGTACATATGTGCATGTTGGTCATTCACCGTCTCTCAGGTTATGGCATGCTGTTACGTATTGTGCACCAAGATGTGCCGTATTTCCTTCGCCAAGGATTATTCTTAGTTTTGATGTATCATCTAGTTCTTTAAAGTCAGGGGTTGCCACACTGAGTTTGTCAAAGTATGTTTTCCTTGTTTTGTCAATATTTTTGCATTTTAGGAGGAAGTGCACTTCTGTTTCAACCTCATCTGTCAAACAGTGGCCGCATATTCTGTTTTCTCTTGGTTGCCAGAATCTCTTCTGTCTTTCTTCTGTCTATATCTCTACTTCTCTGTCCCTCTTTCTCCCCCTCTCTCCCTTCTGCTCTCTCTCCCCTCTCCCCATCTCTCTTCCTCTCACTCTCCTCTCTCTCTCTCTCTCTCTCTCTCTCTCTCTCTCTCTCTCTCCCCCTCTCTCTGTCTCCCCCTCTCTCTCCCTTTCTCTCTCTCCCCTCTCTCTCCCCCTCTCTCTCCTTCTCTCTCCCTCTCCCCTTCTCCCCTCTCCTCCTCTTTCTCTTTCTCTCCCCCTCTCTCTCCTCTCTCTCTCCCCCTCTCTCTCTCTATCCCCCTCTCTCTCCTCCTCTCCTCCCCTCTCTTCCCTCTCTTCCGCTCTCCCTTCTCTCCCTCCCCTACTCTCCCTCCCTCTCTCTCTCCCTCACTTCCTGCTCCTCTCTCTCCCCCTCTCTCTCTCCCTCTCTCTCCCCCCCTCTCTCTCCCTCTCTCTCCCTTCCGCTCTCTCCCCCTCTCTCTCTCTCCCCCCCTCTCTCCCTCCCCCTCTCTCCCTTCTGTGCTCTCTCTCTCCTGCTCTCTCCATCTCCCCCTCTCTCTCTGTCAGTAGTACAACAGCTCCCTTGGGGCTAAGCTTTTACGACCACTCTTAGAGTTAAACATTAAAGCCATAAAAATAAAAGAAAGACAATTTTTTTAGAGGAAGACAAATCCTTATTCTTCCATTCAATTCACTCCCTTGTGTTGCAAACCAGAATTCACCAAGTATACTGTGTATTGTACGCGGACTTGGATGTCATTGTATTGTCAATGTCACTGCTTCAGCCCGCTCGATTGCTGCTCAGCTTTAATCCTTTGTACCCCTTGCATAGTTCTCCAGTTAAGCAACACATCCAGTTTTTTCTATTTTATTAATAACCAAGATTTTGTTGACCGCATGACAGACCCAGGCTGCTCCGAGCAACGGGATTCGCATCCTTTCAGTGACGGCCCCTTCTATTGTCCCTGAGACATTCCATCTATGTCCTTCATACAGCTTAGGAATTTGTAGGGGCTAAATTATTTCGCCCATCTGGCAAGGCTATGACCCCTGTCTGAAGAAGGGTCTCGACCCGAAAAGTCACCTATTCTTGTTTCTCTCGAAGGCAGAGATCGATAGATTCTTGATTGGTACGGGTTGTCAGAGGTTACGGGGAGAAAGCAGGATAATGGGGTTAGGAGGGAGAGATAGATCAGACGCGATTGAATGGCTGAGTAGACTTGAGGGCCGAATGGCCTAATTCCTATCCCTTATGATCTTATGACCTTCTCCAGAGATGCTGTCTGACCTGCTGAGTTACTCCAGCTTCCTGTGTCTATCTAAGGCTGTGACAATGACGGGCAAGCTGATTTCCGTAGACATTTGAAGTTCTTCTCGTGTTTCTCGAGCATGGAATATCCCTGCAAGATTGTGCTTCCATCTGGGTCTGAAATTCTAGTGTGTAGGAAGGAACAGCAGATGCTGGTTTACACTGAAGATAGACACAAAATGCTGGAGTAACTCAGCGGGACAGGCAGCATCTCAGGAGAATTTGGATAGATGACAATAGACAATAGGTGCAGGAGGAGGCCATTCGGCCCTTCGAGCCAGCACCGCCATTTAATGTGATCATGGCTGATCATCCACAATCAGTACCCCGTTCCTACCTTCTACCCATATCCCCTGACTCCGCTATCTTTAAGAGCCCTATCTAGCTCTCTCTTGAAAGCATCCAGAGAACCGGCCTCCACCGCCCACTGAGGCAGAGAATTCCACAGACTCACAACTCGCTGTGTGAAAAAGTGTTTCCTCGTCTCTGTTCTAAATGGCTTATCCCTTATTCTTTACATCGAAGGTAGACACATAATGCTGCAGTAACTCAGCGGGACAGGCAGCATCTCTGGAGAGAAGGAATGGGTGACGTTTCGGGTCGAGACCCTTCTTCGGTTCCTGTCCTGCTGAGTTACTCCAGCATTTTGTGCCTATCCCTATCTTGGGTATCAAAGTCACCAGTTGTGAATATGATTCTGCTGGCACTGGCTACAAAATGTAATTGAAATTGCACGGGTCAAACACAGATAAGACTTCTCTATGTTTATGGTGATTCCAAAGAGTTAAAACTCCACCTCCGATTCCCACACTGATCTTTCTGTCCTGGGTAGGGTTGCCAACTGTCCCATATTAGCCGGGACATCCCGTATATTGGGCTAAATTGGTTTGTCCCGTACGGGACCGCCCTTGTCCCGTATTTGACTGCTACTACTCGGGTCGAGAGGGACTGTCGGTTGGAGCACCACATCCGGCCCCGCCTCACCTGTCCCGACGTAGTGCAGCCCATGGAGTGCAGCAGCAGCAGCAGCAACCTCGCCCGTGGCCCCGTTGGTCGGCTGCCCGGCCAGCTGTCCGCCCTTTGGACCTTCGCTTACCGCCGACACCACCACCCCTCCTTCTCATGGCCGATCATCCGTTCATGAGTTGGATGGGGTGCCGGACTTTGCGAGCGACGTTGTACAGTCCAGCACCCGGGCCAACTCATCATTCACATTGAATGGCGGTGCTGGCTCGAAGGGCCAAATAGCCTACTCCTGCACCTATTGTCTATTGCCTATCATTCACCCAGCCACGGCCGAGTCAGTCAACAAATTGCCGTTGGGAATTTGTCCCTTATTTTGACCTTTTGTCCCTTATTTGGGAGTGAGAAAGTTGGAACAGCACCTCATATTTCGCTTGGGTGGTTTACACCCCAGCGGTATGAACATTGACTTCCCTAACTTCAGATAGTCCTTGCTTTCCCTCTCTCTCCATCCCCTCCCCCTTCCCAGTGCTCCCACCAGTCTTACTGTCTCCGACTACATTCTATCCTTGTCCTGCCCACTCCCCTGACATCAGTCTGAAGAAAGGTTTCGGCCCGAAACGTCGCCCATTCCTTCTCTCCAGAGATGCTGCCTCACCCGCTCAGTTACTCCAGCATTTTGTGTCCACCTTCGATTTAAACCAGCATCTGCAGTTCCTTCCGACACATTTAATCCCAGCCTCAACAACCTCCTCTGGCAGTTTGTTCCATACACCCACCACCCTTTGTGTGAAAAAGTTACCCCTCTGATTCCTATTCAGAAATCTTTTCCCCTTCACCTTGAAACTAGAGGACATAGGTTTAAGGTGAGGGGGCAAAAGATTTAATAGGAACCTGAGGGGTAACTTTTTCACGCAAAGGGTGGTGGGTGTATGGAATGAGCTGCCAGAGGAGGTAGATGAGGCAGGGCCTATCGCAACTTTTAAGAAACATTCAGACAGGTACATGGATAGGACAAGTTTAGAGGGATATGGGCTACGCGTGCTGTCTGTACGGAGTTTGTGGAGTTCCCTGAGTTCCCTTTGGCCTGCGTGGGTTTTCTCCGGGTGCTCCAGTTTCCCCCACATTCCTAAGGCGTACAGGCTTGCCGGCTAACTGGGTTAGTATCATTGTAAATTGTTGCTAGCGTGTCGGATAGTGTTGATGTGTGGGGATCGCTGATCGGTGAGGACTCGGTGGTCTGTTTCTATGCTGCATCTCTAAACTAAACAGCGCAGGAGCAGGCCCTTCGGCCCACAGTTTCTGCGCTGAACATGATGTCAAGATAACCCAATCTTACCTGCCTGCGCATGATCCATAACCCTCCATCCCCTGCTTGTCCATGTGCCGGTCTAAAAAGCTTCCTAAATGCTGCCACTATTGTCTTCACTGTATTGTATTCACTGAAGTTTAGAAGGATGAGGGGGGGATCTTATAGAAACATATACAATCATAAAAGGACTGGACAAGCTAGATGCAGGAAAAATGTTCCCAATGTTGGGTGAGTCCAGAACCAGGGGCCACAGTCTTAGAATAAATGGGAGGTAATTTAAGACTGAGGTGAGAAAAAACCTTTTCACCCAGAGAGTTGTGAATTTGTGGAATTCCCTGCCACAGAGGGCAGTGGAGGCCAAGTCACTGGATGGATTTAAGAGAGAGTTAGATAGAGCTCTAGGGGCTAGTGGAGTCAAGGGATATGGGTCAGAAGGCAGGCACGGGTTATTGATTGGGGACGATCAGCCATGATCACAATGAATGGCGGTGCTGGCTCGAAGGGTCGAATGGCCTCCTCCTGCACCTGTTTTCTATGTTTCTAAAGAGAGTAAATATTTGATACTGATTGATATGTTACAGTGGCTGTGTTCTAATTGAGCAATAATTCCTTAAAAATTCCACAGAGTTTGGCCATGATCCAAACAGCTGCAATCAGCAAACAAGTGACTTCTGGGCTTGAAAACTGGATATATATTTTATTTATGTTGATGAATTCAACACGATTGTGTAAGGCCACTTTAATCCGGGATATAACAAGGCATGTAAACAGCATGGGAGGAAGCCATGTGCAGTCTTACAATAACAATCTATTGGCATTTGTTGTAAAAAGTCTTTAAGAAATGGGTGTGTGAGTCTATAGTTTGCCTACTAATTCCTGAGTGAACATAGAGTTCAGGGAGGAAGCCTTTGTTTGGAGAAAGTCTCATTCTTTTTAAGGTGAAGCAGCGGTAGAGTTGCTGCCTCACAGCGCCAGAGACCCGGGTTCGATCCTGACTACGGGTGCTGTCTGTACGGAGTGTGTACCTTCACCCCGTGAACTGCGTGGGTTGTCTCTGAGATTTTCGGTTTCCTCCCACACTCCAAAGCCCTCAGGTTTGTAGGTTAATCAGCTTGGTATAAATGTAAAAAATATCCCTTGGTGCGTGCAGGACAGTGTTACTGTGCTGGGATCGCAGGTCGGTGCGGACTCGATGGGCCGAAGGGCCTGTTTCCGTGCTGTATCTCTAAACTAAACTGAAGAAGGGTCTCGACCCAAAAAGGTCACCCACTCCTTATCTCCAGAGATGCTGCCTTTCCCGCTGAGTTACTCCAGCATTTTGTGTCGAACCTAAACTAAAAACCCACGCAGGTCACGGGGAGAATGTGCATACTTACTAGTGTAGCTGGGACATTGTTGGTCGGTGTGGGCAAGTTGGGCCGAAGGGCCTGTTTCCACACTGAATCACTATATGACCATGACAGCACCTGTGGACAGGATCGAACCCAGGTCTCTGGCGCTGTAAGGCAGCAATTCTACTGCTGTGCTGCTTAAGTATGAAAGGCAAGCCTGTAGGCTGAAGGGTTTCAGAACTGCTACATATTAAAAGCTGTATAGGAAGGAACTGCAGATGCTGGTTTACATCGAAGACAGACACAAAATGACAACAGGCAGCATCTCTGGAGAGGAGGAATGGGTGACGCTTCGGGTCGAGACCCTTCCTCGGACTGAGGTTCGGGGGAGGGGGAAACTAGAGGTGTGGAAAGGTACAAGGAACAAGTGAATGGAAGGCAGGAGTAGAACAAATCAAAAGCCAGCTGATCGAGGAAAAGTGGAGCCCGCAATGGTGCATTGTTGGTTGTGGAGAAGGTGACAATGAGGAGAGAGAGATAGTGAAACTCAACAGGACCACAGTGAAACTAGAATGACTGGGGGGTGGGGGGAGGGGGGGGGGGGGGGGGTGGGGTGGGGGGGAGGATGGAGCGAAAAGGAAAGCAAAGGTTACTTGAAGTTAGGGAAATCAAAATTCATACCAGCTGGATTGTAAGCTGCCCCAGAGAAGTATGAGGTGCAGTTCCTCCAATTTGTGCTGGGCCTCACTTTGTAACTCTTCATATCTCTAGTTTCCCTCTCCTCCTGAATCACAACCTGAATCACAACCTACAGATAAACCCTTTGATCTGTCGTTTTCCACACCCTACCCTTCCATATCTCTATGCCTCCCTCTCCCCTGGCACTCAGTCTGAAGAAGGGTCTCAACCCTAAATACCACATACTCCCTCTCCCCCAGGATGCTGCCTGTCCCGCTGGGTTGCTCCAGCATTTGTGGTCACAGGTTCACAAGTGATAGGAGCAGAATCGGCCATTCTGCCCTTCTAGTGTACTCTCCGCCATCGACCATGGCTGATCTATCTCGCCCTCCGACCCCATTCTCCTGCCTTCTCCCCCTAAACCCCTGACACCCGTACCATTCAGAAAATATCTATCTCTGCCTTAAAAATATCCACCGACTTGGCCTCCGCAGCCTTCTTGGGACTCTATTCCTTGGAGCGCAGGAGGCTGAGCCGTTTAGCGCAGGGGTAAGCCAGTTAGAACGGAGACACGGAAACACTTTTGTCTCACAGGGAGTTGTGAGTCTGTGGAATTCTCTGCCTCAGAGGGCTGGTGGAGGCCGGTTCTCTGGATACTTTCTAGAGAGAGCTAGATAGGGCTCTTAATAGATAGCGGAGTCAGGGGGATTGGGGAGAAGGCAGGAACGGGTACTGATTGTGGTTGATCAGCCATGATCACATTGAATGGCGGTGCTGGCTCGAAGGGCCGAATGGCCTACTCCTGCACCAGTTGTCTATTGTCTATTGTCTATTGAGGAGTGATGTTTTAGATGTGTATCAATTAGATGTGTATACATTCGCGAGAGGAATAGATAGGGTGAATGCACAGTCTTTTGCCCAGAGTGGAGGAATCAAGAACAAGAGAACATAGCTTTAAGCTGAGAGGAGAAAGATTTAATAGCAACCTGAATGACAATTGTTTCCATACAGAGAGTGGTGGGTGTATGGAACGAGCTGGCAAGGAGCTGGATGAGGCAGGTACTATAGCAGCATTTAAAAGCTGTTTAGACATGGTGGTGGATAGGAATGTTTTAGTGCTAATCAAGAAGATATTGGACAAAAGCGCTGGAGGAACTCAGCGGGTGCAGCAGCATCTATGGAGCGAAGGAAATAGGCAACGTTTCGGCCTGAAACCCTTCGGGTTTCGGCCCGAAACGTTGCCTATTTCCTTCGCTCCACAGATGCTGCTGCACCCGCTGAGTTTCTCCAGCACCTTTGTCTACCATCGATTTTCCAGCATCTGCAGTTCCTTCTTAAAAACCACTGTCTATCCTCGGTGTAAACCAGCATCTGCTTCCTCTTCCTGCACCTAACGCTACCTATTCCTTCTCCCCAGATACATTAGAAGCTTCCTGATGTAATGGATTTATGTAGCTTTTATTTATTTATTTTAAAACTGGGAACAAAAACCTCATTTAAAAGTTTTTTTGTGTGGCATCAGGCAGACAGAGGTGACTATTGTGTTCTTCCTACTGAGCAGCACATGATCTGCCGTGCCTGCAGTTCCAATATCTCTGTTGCCTGTTGTCATGGCTACAAAATAAAAAAGCCAATGTTAAACCAATGGTATTTCTGCAGCTTTGCTGGGGTTTGGGGGGGGCAAATCAAGGACCAGCCATTTTGGTTATGGGAGCGCACTGGGAATAATGTGCAGCTTTCCCCTGCAATAAAATCATCTCTTGAGGCAGGGGAGACAATGAGTCCCGCATTCCTGTTTGTGGACCACGTTTAAAATGCAGCCTGCTGGATTTTTGCTTCTGAACTAATTGTCTTCTTTTTTTTTGGAGGGGCTGACTGAGAGAGGTGGGGGGAGAGGAGAGGGAGGGGTGAGAAGGAGAAAGAGAGGGAGAGATAGAGAGGGAGAGGGAGAAAGAGAGGGGGAGAGAGGGATTGGGGTGAGAAGGAGAGAGAGAGAGAGAGGGATTGGGGGAGAGGGGGAGAGAAGGAGAGAGAGAGGAGGGGAGAGTGAGGGGAGGGAGAGGGGTAGAGAGAGAAATAAAGGGAGAGGGAGGGGAGAGGGAAAGAGAAAGAGAGAGAAAGGGAGAGAAAGGGAAGAGGGAGAGACAGAAGGGAGAGAGAGAGGGAGGGGAGAGAGAGAAAGACAGGAGGAGGGGGGGAGGGAAAGAGAAAGAAAGAAAGGGAAAGGGAGAAAGAGAGAGAGAAAGAATCTGGAAACGCGAAGGAACAATTCTAGTCTCGGAGAACAGAGGCTGTGTTTTTCGTGCAGTGGAAGAGGCTGCGATGTTACCTCACAACAGTGTGTGTGTTGTCCGCTGACTATCGGAGAGGGAGTATCCCCTTTAGCTCCGACACGGGCACTGTTTAAGTCCACTGCCGCCGCTGGTGTATTTGGACAGACTTCACTGAAGAAGCAGGTGTGTGTGTGTGATCCACACAGGCTGCAGCTCTCTCTCTCGTCCCCTCTCTCCCATCGCCTCTGGTTCACACATCAACCGTGGCGACCCTCGCATTGAAACTGGTCGCCTGGTGCTCGGGGATATCAAGGTAAGAGGGAATCGACAATGGGTCGTGTGTGTGTGTGTGTGTGCTGAACGTGGAAACAAACAGGAGGGTGGGTAGGGATGAACTGCAGATGCTGGTTTATACTGAAGATAGACACAGAGTGTGTAGAAAGGAACTATAGGTAGACAAAAATGCTGGAGAAACTCAGCGGGCGAGGCAGCATCTATGGAGCGAAGGAAATAGGCAACGTTTCGGGTCGAGACCCTTCTTCAGACTGAAGATAAGACGCATATATTGAAGCTGGTTTACACTGAAGATCGATACAAAATATGTAGGAACTATAGAAGATGATGTATACTGAAGATAGACACAAAATGTGTAGGAAGGAACTACAGAAGCTGGGAGGTTTTTCCTGGATAGACACAGAATGCTGGAGTAACTCCGCGGGTCAGGCAGCGTCTCTGGAGAGAAGGAGTCGGTGGGTTTTGGGGGTCGAGGCGCTTCTCCAGATTGAGAGTCAGGTAGGGGAGAGGGAGACTAGAGATATGGAACCCGTTCCTACTCTCCAGACAAGAGTCTGTCCCGCTGAGTTACTCCAGCATTTTGTGTCCATCTTCAAGACAGGGGGAAGGGCACCATCGTGAACAATGCAGGGTGGTTCATTGTTGGCCGAGGGGAAGGTGACAACGAGATATTACAAACGGTAAAAAAATGAAACAGGAGGGCAGTGAAACTGGTGGGTGTACTGGGGTGGGGGAGGGAATGATGGGTGGTCGCTAATGAATGGATCAGTATGCAGATATTCGTCACGTGCATTTCCATATCTCCCGGGGGGGGGGGGGGGGGATTTATAACGTAATGGGTAATATAGCTTCAAAAAGCCAGCCTCAAGTCGGGGCTCGATCAACAAATCCGTTTGAGGCACGTATGTCAGCTCTTAAATGTAACCCTACCCGACCGCCGGTCCCATTTCACGACCTATAAGTCTGCCGAGTTTGCCCATGACTTCGACTCGCAGAGGGTCGTCAGAGGCGTGATGCTAATCGTGGGTGTGTCGAGGGCGTTTTTTTTCTAGCATGATGAAAAATGTCCACGAGTTTAAAAAAAAAAAGGGTTGTGAATTAGGTCGTGAAAGTGGGACAGGCTAGACATCTCGGTGTTCATTGACAACCTCGCCTGGAGAAAGGTGACACCTTATTAAAATTTTAAACGGGAGGGGGGAAAACGGGAGACGTCTTTCTTTTTGTTTGCTTTATGGTTACTTGTTTTGTGTGGGCGTAGAAGATGATATTGCCGGTTGATGAATTATAGATTTGTACCTGTCTGCAGTAGCCTTGGGCGAACCTGTTTTGTCTTCAGCTATCCTATTCATTCCATACAGGGCCTGTCCCACTTACGCGACCTTTAGACAACAGATGCAGGAGTAGGCCCTTCGAGCCAGCACTGCCATTCAATGTGATCATGGCTGATCATCCACAATCAGTACCCCGTTCCGTCACCCCATATCCCCTGACTCCACTATCTTTACTCGGGTCATTCAGCATCTCTGGAGAGGAGGAATAGGTGACGTATCGGGTCGAGACCCATCTTCAGACTGAGAGTCAGGGGAGAGGGAAACGAGAGATATATAGACGGTGATATAGAGAGATATAGTTTTGTTTCCCTTGGCTGTATCTTTCCACTAAAGTTATTCCCAACGTAGTCTGAGTTGCTGCTTCAGGCCAGCATTGTATGGTATCAAAGGAAAATGCTACATGCATGCCACTTGTTACTGAGGAGTGGCAACTTGTAGTGTACTGGACGTGTGAAGATGCAATATTCTTCTTGCTCTAGAATTTAAAAAATATATATATTACACTTGCGAAGCAACGATTGCTGTTTTTGACGTAGTTACGGCTATTTAATTTGCTTGATGGTCTGGATTCTCATCCACAGTAAAATGATTTTGCCATTTACTATCGCAACGTTTTCGAAGCATTGAGATCGGCACATGGATAGGACAGGTTTGGAGGCCAAACACAGGCAGTTGGGACCATTGGTTTTCTAGAGGTCAGTGGAAGCAAGCGGGAAAGGGTGCTGAGAAGGAGGACAAAAGTGCTGGAGAAACTCAGCCGGTGCAGCAGCATCTATGGACCGAAGGAAATAGGCAACGTTTTTGGGTCGGAACCCTTCTTCAGTCTGCGAAGATTTACGAGGATGTTGCCAGGACTCGAGGATCTGAGCTGTAGGGAGAGGTTGAGCAGGCTGGGACTCTATTACTTGCAGCGCAGGAGGGTGAGGGGTGATCGTACAGAGGTGTATAAAACCATGAGAGGAATAGATCGGGTACATGCACAGAGTCTCTTGCCCAGATAAGGGGAATCGAGGACCAGAGGAAATAGGTTTGAGGTGATGGGGAAAAGATTTAATGGGATTCTGAGGGGTAACTTTTTCACACAAAGGGTGGTGGGTGTATGGAACAAGCTGCCGGAGGAGGTAGTTGAGGCTGGGACTATCACAATGTTTAGACAGGTGTTGGACAGTGTGGACAAGTTAGGCTGAAGGGCCTGATTTCACGCTATATGACTCTATTGCTCTCTAAATTACTTCTGAAAAGAAACGGTTGCAGTTATTGACTGAGTTGTGGCTGTTTAATCTCTTTGTCAGTCATTGTCATACAGCATGTAAACAGGCCCTTCGGCCCAACATGTCCCATCTACACTAGTCCCACCTGCCTGCATTTGACCCATATACAATACAATACAATACAATTTATTTGTCATTAGAACCCCATTGAGGTTCAAACGAAATGTTGTTTCTGCAGTCATACACACAAGAAAGAACCAAGACACAACACAATTTACACAAACATCCATCACAGCGCATCTCCTCCTCGCTGTGATGGAAGGCAAAGACTTATCTCTCTCTCCAAACCTGTCCTATCCATGTATCTGTTTCAATGTTTCAGAAACATTGTGATAGTCCCTGCCACAACTATCATATACTTGGATACGCAGCAACGATGGAAAGATCACCAGAGTTAACATTTCAGGTTGAAGAAGTTTCTTTAGAACATATTATGCCGAATGGACAAATCCTTTTTATTCCAATTCAAACTTTTCTATTTTAATTAACAAACTGGGAATTCTTAAGCCAATTAGTTGTTTTCTACTCAAACTATTTTAACATTAAGAGATTCTCGTTCCATTCTTTTTTCTAATATTCTCCTAGACAAGCCCTCTTTCATAGTCGTACAGCGTGGAAACAGTCCCATCGACCCAACTTCCCCACGCCGATCAACATGTTCCATCTACACTAGTCCCACCTGCCTACGTTTGGCCCATATCCCTCTAAACTTGTCCTCTCCACAGGTTTTTTAAATGTTGCGATTCCACCTGCCTCAACTACCTCTTCCAGCAGCTCGTTCCGTACAGCCACCACCCTTTGAATGAAAAAGTTACCCCTCAGGTTCCTGTTAAATCTTCCCCCCCCCCCCCCTCAACAAACCTATGTCCTCTGGTTCTCGATTCCCCCAACTCTGGCCAAGAGACTCTGTGTGTTTATCTGATCTAGTCCTCTCATGATTTTGTTCAGCACTATAAGATCACCCCTCATCCTACTGCGCTCCAAGGAATAGAGTCCTAGTTTTTTTTTTTTTTAGTTGAGAGGAAATCATCACTGGTTTAGTCTTTGTAAAATTGCAGAATGGACTAAGTTTTACAACTTAATTAGTTATAAGGCATGTTGGCCTTCATAACAAGAGGAGTTGAATATTGGAGCAAAGGGGTCCTTCTGCAGTTGTGCAGGGCCCTAGTGAGACCACACCTGGAGTATTGTGTGTAGTTTTGGTCTCCAAATTTGAGAAAGGACATTCTTGTTATTGATGTAGCGCAGCGTAGGTTCACCAGGTTAATTCCCGGGATGGCGGGACTGTCATATGCTGAGAGAATGGAGCGGCTGGGCTTGCATGCTTAGAAGGATGAGAGGATGTCTTATTGACACACATAAGATTTAAGGGTTTGGACATGCTAGAGGCAGGAAACATGTTCCCAATGTTGGGGGAGTCCAGAATCTGGGGCCACCGTTTAAGAATAAGGGGTAGGCCATTTAGAACGGAGGTGAGGAAATACATTTTCACACAGAGTTGTGAGTCTGTGGAATTCTCTGCCTCGGAGGGCAGTGGAGGCCAGTTCTCTGGATGCTTTCAAGAGGGAGTTAGATAGGGCTCTTAAAGATAGCGGAGTCAGGGGATATGGGGAGAAGGCAGGAACGGGGTACTGATTGGGGATGATCAGCCATGATCACATTGAATGGCGGTGCTGGCTCGAAGGGCTGAATGGCCTACTCCTGCCTCTATTGTCTATTGTGTATTCATAAGCTATAGGAGCAATATTAGCCCATTCGGTCTACTCTGCCATTCAATCATGGCAAATCTATCTTTCCCACTCAACCCCATTCTCCTGCCTTCTCCCCATAACCCCTGATGTTTATACAAATAGAGCGGATGTGGAAAGGATGTTTCCACTAGTGGGAGAATCTAGGACCAATGGCTGTAGCCTTAGAATAAAAGGTCATTCTATTTGGAAGGAGATGAGGAGGAATTTCTTTAGTCACAGGGCGGTGAATCTGTGGAATTTGTTGCCACAGGAGGCTGTGGAGGCCAAGTCAGTGGATATTTTTAAGGCGTAGATAGATTCTTGATTAGTGCGGGTGTCAGAGGTTATGGGGAGAAGTCAGGAGAATGGGGTTAGGAGGGAGAAATAGATCGGCCATGGGTGAATGGTGGAGTAGACTAGATGGGCTGAATGGCCCAATTCTGCTCCTATCACATGAACATGTTGAAGAATCTGGCAATCATCACCTTAAAAATACCCAAAGACTTGGTCTTAATTTGACAATTTCACTGCAGAGATGATAATGACTCGTGTCCCTGGTGAGAGAGGGTTATTTTCCCTCCATGCTGGCCATGGGGAGAGGAGTGTGTTAATATTCTGTAATACTAGTCATGCCTTTCGCTGCTGATCACCATAACAACAGGACCAAATCACTTAAGCCTTCCAAAGGCACACTATATCATCCTAAAGACGCGCGGGTCTAATTATGTTCCTTGTTACTCAAATGAAATGTCAGAAAAGAGACCGTTTTCTGATGAATCCCACTGGACTTAACCCATCCCTTTCTGAAGAAGGGTCTCGACCCGAAATGTCATCCATTTCCTTCTCTCCAGAGATGCTGCCCGCCCCACTGAATGACTCCAGCTTTTTGTGTCCGTCTTCAGTTTAAACCAGCATCTGCAGTTCCTTCCGACACATTACTCGTCTCTTTCATTGGTTCACAAGTGATAGGAGCAGGATTAGGCCATTCGGCCCATCAAGTCTACTCCGCCATTCAATCATGGTGGATCTATCTCTCCCTCCCATCGCCATTCCCCTACCTTCTCCACATAACCCCGACACCCGTACTAATCAAGAACCTATCCATCTCTGCATCCACAGCCTAAAATTGTAAGTTGTCGCCAGTGTGTGTAGGATAGTGTTAGTGAATGAGGGGCGATCGCAGCTCGGTCCAGACTCAATGGGCCGAAGGGCCTGTGTGTGTAGGATAGTGTTAGTGAATGAGGGGTGATCACAGCTCGGTCCAGACTCAATGGGCCGAAGGGCCTGTTTCCGCCAGGTACCTCACTAAAGATCTAAGGGGAATTTTTTTTTTCAAGAAAGCGAGTTGAGCATTTATTTTAATGTGTCACGAGTCTTTCTCAGAACTGCCAGCATTAAAACGATTAGTTAGTCATTCAGTCCCCTGATTATTTGTTTGGACTTTATGCAGATGGTTGGCATTCCTCACCGCATCATAACTGTAGCTGCATTTGCAAAAGAATAGTTTAGTTAAGTTTAGAGATACAGCGCGGGAACAGGCCCTTCGACCCACCGAGTCCGCGCCGACCAGCGATCCCCGCACATTAACACCATCCTACACACACACACACACACACACACACACACACACACACACACACACACACACACACACACACACACACACACACACACACACACACACACACACGATTGGGCGATGTGTGTGTTTGAGAAAGCTTGCTTCCACCAGAATTTGTATTTATTAACCAGCCACAGTATCAACCCAGCGGTATGAATATTGATTTCACTAACTTCATTTAACCCTTGCTTTCCTTCCCTCTCCGTCCCTCCATCATCCCACTTCTCCGACTAGTTCTAATGTCCTCCTGAATAAATATTATGCCTCGTTGTCACCTTCCCCTCAGCTGCATCTCCTCGATCACCATCTGCTTTGATCTGTGGTTTTTACACCTTGCCCTTCCATATCTCTAGACTCCCTCTCCCCTGACTCTCAGTCTGAAGTAGGGTCTCGGCCCTAAACGTCGCCACCCATTCCTTCTCTCCACAGATGCTGCCTGACCCGTTGAGTTACTCCAGCATTTTGATTCTATCATTTAAAAATGTGTCCAGAATAATTGACATTGCAAAGAGTGATGAGGAAGGCTTTAGAGGCAGCATCTATGGAGCGAAGGAATAGGTGACGTTTATGGTCTCGACCCGAAACGTCACCTATTCCTTTGCTCCATAGATACTGCCTCACCCGCTGAGTTTCTCCAGCATTTTTGTCTACATTCGATTTTTCCAGCATCTGCAGTTCTTTCTTAAACAAGAAGGCTTTTGACCCACTATAGACTTTAGAGATACAGTGTGGAAACAGGCCCTTCAGCCGACTTAGTCCGCGCTGACCAGCGATCTACACTTCACCAGTGCTATTCCACACACGAGGCATAATTTTACCGAAGCCAATTAACCTACAAACCTGTACAAAGTATTAATTACACACAAAAACATAATTAGAGGATAAACCAAGTCCACAATAAATCAAGAGGTGGTCCATAGTGTGTTTTAGAAGGAAGTGCAGATGCTGGTTTAAACCGAAGATAAATAAAAAATACGAGAATGATCCCAGGAATGAGTGGGTTAACATAGGAAGAGCGTTTGTCGGCACTGGGCCTGTACTCGCTGGAGTTTAAAAGGATGAGGGGGGACTTCATTGAAACGTACCGAATAGTGAAATGCCTGGATAGAGTGGATGTGGAGAGGATGTCTCCACTGGTGGGAGAGTCTAGGACTAGAGGTCACAGCCTCAGAATTAAAGGACGTTCCATGAGGAAGGAGATGAGGAGGAATTTCTTTAGTCAGCAGGTGGTGAATCTGTGGAATACATTGCCACAGAAGACTGTGGAGGCCGTCAATGGATATTTTTAAGGCGGAGATAGATACATTCTTGATTAGTACTAGTGTCAGAGGTTATGGGAAGAAGGCAGGAGAATGGAGTTGGGAGGGAGAGATAGATCAGCCATGATTGAGTATCGGAGTCGACTTGTTGGGCCGAATGGCCTAATTCTCCTCCTATCACGTATGGACATGAAAATGCTGGTGTAACTCAGCAGATCAGGCAGCATCTCTGGAGGACATGGATAGGGTGACATTTGGGGGTCGGGAACCTTCTTCAGACTGATTGTCGTGCGGGGCAAGGAAAGCTGGAAGAGAGGAGTGGCAGGACAAAGCGGGCAGACAATGGGTGGATGGGTGAGGGAGGGTTATGATAGGCAGATGGTTGGACGAAGGCCAGAGATGAAGTCACGGAAGGTGTGAGACACAAGGATTGTCGAGTTGCCAATTGTGAAGCCAGAGGAAGGAATGCAGGCGGAGGGGAAGGGGTGCAAATGTGCGAGTCAAGGGGTGACGGAATGAAAGATTTGTTTGTACTTTCTCCCCGTGACCTGCGTGGGTTTTCTCCGGGTTCTCCGGTTTCCTCCCACGCTCCAAAGACGTGCAGATTTGTAGATTACTAGGTTTTGTAAAAATGGTTAAATAATCCCTAGTGTGTAGTAGGATCTTGTCCTTCTTGCGAATGAAACATAAATAAACCAAAGGAATAGTTAGATCTCAAGCCGGGTGTTGAGCAGCCAGGTTGTTGTCTCTGCGTCAATGTCTGCCGGGCCCTGAGCTCCATTTGGTGGGTGGTAGAGCGGGCACCCAGAGATGACATGTTTGGCCGCCTGTTGTTCTGCTCCGCATTCACAGGCTGGGCTCTGGCGGAGCCCCCATCTATCTCCACACGCTGGCATTGAAACGCCCAACTCCAGTGCCAAGTCTGCTGAGCTTCACCCATGCTCCTCTGGGGAGGTCAGACCCTGGACAGCTTTTATCTGGTGAAGAGATGTAGCTGTGTAATGGAGATGAGTTTGCCTTCCACTGCTGTGACCACTCGCTGTGCAGGGTGGTTGCTGATCGTTGCGGACTGCCCTGTTTTTGTGCCGTGTCTCTGATCCCTAAAGTCGACTTAGTTTAGAGATGCAGCGCGGAAACAGGCCCTTCGTCCCACCGAGTCCGTGCCGACCAGCGATGCCCGCTTCCATGTCTCCCTGGTACCCCGTGCAATGTTATTGTACAAAAAGACATTTATCTTATTTTTCTCTCTCGCATGCATGAGTGTACCGCATTCTTGAATGCGTACCAACATTTTTTAAAAGTTGAACTTCAGTCAAGGGTAGAACGAAACTGCTACAAATGAGATTTGTACCTGGGCAACATCAGATTTTTGCCAAAGTCAACAATTACTGTTAATTATTTCTGTCCTACTGTAAACAATGTGCTTTCAGTGAGCTTATAACTACAGCAGGCTGGCAAGGGTATAAAAAGTCCTCGTTATCATATGAATAGAATATGTGGTAAGCTGCTCAGAAATTATTTACAATATTTATAGAATTTGAGAGAAGAAAATCAAAATTTGAGAGCCATTGATAAGGACAAGAGACAATAGGTGCAGGAGTAGGCCATTTGGCCCTTCAAGCCAGCGCCGCCATTCAATGTGATCATGGCTGATCATCCACAATCAGTACCTGCCTTTTCCCCATATCCCCTGACTCCGCTATTTTTATGAGCCCTATCTAGCTCTCTCTTGAAAGTATCCAGAGAACCGGCCTCCACCGCCCTCTGAGGTAGAGAATTCCACAGACTCACAACTCTCTGTGAGAAAAAGTGTTTCTTCGTCTCCGTTCTAAATGGCTTACTCCTTATTCTTAAACTGTGGCCCCTGGTTCTGGACTCCCCCAACGTCGGGAACATGTTTCCTGCCTCTAGCTTGTCCAAACCCTTAACAATCTTATATGTTTCAATAAGATGCCCTCTCATCCTTCTAAGCTCCAGTGTATACAAGCCCAGCCGCTCCATTCTCTCAGCATATGACAGTCCCGCCATCCCGGGAATTAACCTTGTGAAACTACGCTGCACTCCCTCAATAGCAAGGTGGAGGTGGCCAGTTGCGATAGTGGCGTTTAAGAGACATTGAGTCTGCACAGTTATGCGCAGGCTGATAAGAGTTGATCTTGTCATCATGTGTAGGAAGGAACTGCCAGATGCTGGTTGATACTGAAGATAGACACACATTGCTGGAGTAACTCAGCGGGCCAGGCTGTATCTCTGGATAAAAGTAATGGGTGGCGTTTTGGGTCGGAACCCTTCCTCATATTTGGCAGATACATTGTGACTGTGACTGTTCTGTGTTGTCATCGTTCCTTGGGAAACAAGAATGGAATTTGCCTGCGTTGGCTTGTTACCAGATAACAAAATGAGGCAGCACGTTGGTGCAGCGGTAGAGTTGCCACCTTAAGGGCCTGTCCCACTTGGCGATTTTTTTCGGCGACTGCGAACGTCAGTGACTGCCGCCCGAAAAACCGTCAAGTTGTACGACAGTCCACGTCACCGTCACGTCAAGCTACGACACTCCGCGTAACCCGCCTTCACAACACACGAAGGTGACACCGAAGTATAATTATCACATTGGCAATGAACTTATCTACAATAAATTTAAGGACCAATAACTTGTTAATGGATAAGTCGGCGCTTTATATACCCGCGTCACTGGCCGCCACCCGCTGGATAGCGCGCGTCAGCGTGTGACCGGGCGCACGACATGATAAGGCACCCGGATGTCACCTGAAGATTTTGAACATTCCAGATTCCAGGGGCGACAGGGAGACACCAACACTAGGGATTCTGCATTAAAGGCTGCTAAGGAAGATGAGAGCCCACGGTATCAAAGGGGAGATACTATCATTGATAGCAGGTTGGCTGGATGGCAGAACGCAATGAGTGGCAATAAAGGGGGCTATCACGTAACATTCCAAAATCCGGGGGCGGTGGGAGACACCGTGCGTCACTTCATGCTTCACCCCGCGTCACGCTCAGACCACGGCGCGACTACCTCTTTTCAGGCTGTCACCGAAAATGTCGCCCAAGTGGCACAGGCCCTTTACAGCGCCAGAGACCCGGGTTCGATCCTGACTACGAGTGTCTGGCTGTACGGAGTTTGTACGTTTTCCTCGTGAACCTCGTGGGTTTTCTCCGGTGGCTCCGGTTTTATCCCACACTCCAAAGACGCCTAGGCTTGCCCTGCTTCCCTTAAAATTATTCTTCCTCCAACATTTTGATGTTTCCTCACTGCGAACAAAGGTTCTGGCTGTCTGTCTCCCAAATTCTGTGTAGGATAGTTCTAGTGTACCTGAGGATGGCTGGTTGGTGCGGACTTGGTGGACCTGTTTCCGCACTGTTTCTCTAAAGTCAGAAGTCTCAAAAATTATAGTATCTGAAAGTTGCAGCCTAATTAGCATGAATCAATTTTAAATTAATCAGCTCACCTAAAATTATCAGCTCACCTCATAGAAACATAGAAAATAGGTGCAGGAGGAGGCCATTCAGCCCTTAACCCTAATGCACCGCCATTCATTGTGATCATGGTTGATCGTCCCACAATCAATAACCTGTGCCTGCCTTCTCCCCATATCCCTTGACTCCACTAGCCCCTAGAGCTCCATCTGACTCTCTCTTAAATCCATCCAGTGACTTGGCCTCCACTGCCCTCTGTGGCTGGGAATTCCACAAATTCACAACTCTCTGGGTGAAAACGGTTTTTTCTCACCTCAGTCTTAAATGGCCTCCCCTTTATTCTAAGACTGTGGCCCCTGGTTCTGGACTCGCCCAACATTGGAAACATTTTTCCTGCATCTAGCTTGTCCAGCCCTTTTATAATTTGATATGTTTCTATAAGATCTCCCCCTCATCCTTCTAAACTCCAGTGAATACAAACCTAGTCTTTTCAATCTTTCCTCATATGACAGTCCCGCCATCCCAGGGATTAATCTCGTGAACCTACGCTGCACTGCCTCAATCACGAGGATGTCCTTCCTTAAATTAGGAGACCAAAACTGTACGCTTCATGTTCCAATTCTAGTCTTGCTGGGCACATTAACTATTTAGTTCATTCGGATAGTTGAGATGCCATCGAGATGGGCCAGGTGCTTAATAAATATATGCATTAAGGGGCCTAATTGTAATTGCGTTCCTGACCCAATTTCTCAGCAAAATCTCTTGGGATAGGCATTAATTACTGATCGATTCACTTGGTTTGTCGGGGTCAGTATGCCGTCTTTTAATTTAGTTTAGAGATACAGCGTGGAAACGGGCCCTTCTGCCCACCGAGTCCACGCTGACCAGCGATCTCCCCTGCACACTAGCACTATCCCACACACCACGGACATTTTACCAATGACAATTAACCTACAAACCATGTACGCCTTTGGAATGTGGGAGGAAACCGGAGCACCCAGAGGAAACCCACGCAGGTCATGAGGAAAACGTACAAACTCCGTGCAGATGGCACCCGTAGTCAGCATTGAACCTGTGTCTCTGGCGCTGTAAGGCAGTAACTCTACCGCTGCACCACCATGACGCCCTCCATAAAATGATTGATCATCTTGGACTTTAGGTTGTGGTTGAGGCATATTATTGTCACGTGGTCCGAGGTACAGTGAAAAGCTTTGTTTTGCATGCTATCCAAACTGATGAGATAGGCCCTATTGTCCACATCCACTCTATCAGGCCTTTCATCTTTTGGGAAGTTTCAATAAGGTTCCCCCCTCGTCCTTCTAAACTCCAGCGAGTACAGGCCCAGTGCCGCCAAATGCTCATCATTCATTAGCCCAATTGTTCCTGGGATCATTCTTGTAAACCTCCTCTGGACCCTCTCCAGAGCCAGCACATCCTTCCACAGATACGGTGCCCACAATTGCTCACAATATTCCAAATGCGGCCTGACCAGCGCCTTATCGAGCCTCAGCGTTACATCCCTGTTTTTGTATTCTAGTCCCCACCAAATAAATATTAACATTGCTTTTGCCTTCCTTACCACCGATTCAACTTGCAAATTAACTTTTTGGGAGTCCTGCACGTGCGTTCCTGAGTCCCTTTGCACCTCTGCATTGTTTTAAGATATTCTAACTGTTCTTCCACAACTGCCATCATAATGGATATTTTTGTTTAAGAAAGAACTGCAGATGCTGGAAAAATCAGAGGTAGACAAAAATGCTGGAGAAACTCGGCAGGTGAGGCAGCATCTATGGAGGGAAGGAATAGGTGATGTTTCGGGTCGAGACCCTCCTTCAAGAAGTGAGACCCTTCTTCAATAGGTGATGTTTCGGGTCTCGACCCGAAATCTCACCTATTCCTTCGCTCCATAGATGCTGCCTCACCCGCTGAGTTTCTCCAGCATTTTTGTCTACCTTCATAATGGATATTAATATTTTCCCTAAATCCAATATTAGGCTAATGAGCCAATAGTTGCCTGGTTTGTCTGCCTGCCCTCCTTTCTTGATAAGAGCCATTACATTTGCATTTTTTAATATTTACATAGACTTCTGGGACATCTCCAGAACCCTGGAGAGTTTGGTAAATTACGACGAAAACTCTCCTCTGCCCTGAAGCCGCTTCTTTTTAAGATTCGATGATGCAGACCAATAGCTCGCAGGGATTTGGTGGCATTTTGCCTCCAGAGGTTGCCGGTTCTCTGTCCCAACCCCTGAATATCTACTCTAATACGATACGATCGAACTTTATTTATCCCAGGAGGGAAACTGATCTGCCAACAGTCATAAAAACACAACAAGACACATGAAACATAAAATTAAAGTGAAGAGTGGAAAGGATTGGTGATGTGCCAAGATTGGGAGGGTGGGGGGGGGGGGGGGGGGGCAGTGAAATGGGGTAGGGGGGAGAAGAGGAATCGGTCTACCCCACATCAGGCGGGGGAGGTTGTACAATTTGATAGCCACAGGGAATCTGTGGAATTCTCTGCCTCGGAAGGCAGTGGAGGCTAATTCTCTGGATGCTTTCAAGAGAGAGTTAGATAGGGCTCTTAAAGATAGCGGAGTCAGGGGATATGGTGAGAGGCTTAAATCGGGTACTGATTGTGGATGATCAGCCATGATCACGTTAAATGGTGGTGCTGGCTCGAAGGGCCGAATGGCCTACTCCTGCACCTAGTCTATTGTCTATTGGGAAGAAGGGTCTCCTGTGGCGTTCTGTGCTGCATCTTGGTGGAACTGGCTTGTTGCTGAAGGTGCTCCTCAGGTTGACCAGTGTGTCATGGAGGGGGTGAGCTGTATTGTCCAGGATGCTCCGCATCCTCCCCTCCAAAGACCAACCTCCCGTGAATCCAACTCCGCCCCGCTTTTGATGCTGCCTTCATGCTGTAATGCAGTTCGGAGAATGCACGACAGATTGTGGCTGGTCATTCATACCGCATTCTTCTGCAGCTGTATAGGGCTCTGGTAAGACCACATCTGGAGTATTGTGCAGTTTTGGTCTCCTAATTTGAGGAAGAACATCCTTGTGATTGAGGCAGTTCACGAGATTGATCCCTGGGATGGCGGGACTGTCATATGAGGAAAGATTGAAAAGACTAGGCTTGTATTCACTGGAGTTTAGAAGGATGAGGGGTTATCTTATAGAAACATATAAAATTATAAAAGGACTGGACAAGCTAGATGCAGGAAAAATGTTCTCAATGTTGGGCGAGTCCAGAACCAGGGGCCACAGTCTTAGAATAAAGGGGAGGCCATTTAAGACTGAGGTGAGAAAAAACTTTTTCACCCAGAGAGTTGTGAATTTGTGCAATTCCCTGCCACAGAGAGCAGTGGAGGCCAAATTACTGGATGGATTTTAGAGAGAGTTAGATAGAGCTCTAGGGGTTAGTGGAATCAAGGGATATGGGGAGAAGGCAGGCACGGGTTATTGATTGGGGACGATCAGCCATGATCACAATGAATGGCGGTGCTGGCTCGAAGGGCCAAATGGCCTCCTTCACCTATTTTCTATGTTCTATGTTCTATACCAATTGTCAGTTTCAGTTCAGTTTATTGTCACGTGTACTGAGGTACAGTGAAAAGCTTTTGTTGCGTGCTAACCAGTCAGCGGAGAGACAATACATGATTACAATCGATACATTTACAGTATTGATGCATGATAAGGAATCATAGTTAAATTGAGAAATGTTGCTGTAGGCGTAGAGATTTAAGAGTGTGGCACAATTGTAATGTGTGATTGTGGATCTGCTTCTGTGGCTGGCACGCAAATAGTCGCCTGGGTTGACTGCCATCTTGATCTTAAAGGACCACGGTGGCGCAATGGTAGTTTCTGCCTTACAGCGCCAGAGTCCCGACTTCAATCCCGATTACGACCCCCTCTGTCTCGAGTTTGTACGTTCTCCCCGTGACCTGCGTGGGTCTTCTCCAGGCGCTCCGGTTCCCTCCCACACTACCGAAGACGTGCAGGTTTTGTAGGTTAAGTGGCTTTGGTAAAGATTGGAACTTGTCCCTCGTATGTGTAGGATAATGTTGGTGTGCAGGGATCGCTTGGCGGCACGGACTCGGTGGGCCTGTTTCTTTGTGGTATCTCTGATCTAAACTAAACTAAATTAACTTGTGACACCTTTTGGTCGCACAGCTCTTCCGTTGTGAATCTGGCCCCTCGAGCTTCTATGGTCTCTAATGTAGCTTAACAATGTTAGTTACTTTACTGTGTCATGAATCTTACTGAATAGTGAAAGGCCCGGAGAGAGTGGATGTGGAGAGGATGTTTCCACTAGTGGGAGAGTCGAGGTCCAGGCGTCATAGCCTCAGAATTAAAGGACGTTCCTCTAGAAAGGAGATGAGGAGGAATTTCTTTACTCAGAGGGTGGTGAATCTGTGGAATTCATTGCCATAGCAGGCTGTGGAGGCCAACGGATATTTTAAGGCAGAGATAGATTGATTCTTGATCAGTACGGGTGTCGGGGGTTATGGGGAGAAGGCAGGAGAATGGGGTTCGGAGAGAGAGATAGATGAGCCATGATTGAATGCCGTAGACTTGATGGGCAGAATGGCCTAATTCTGCTCTTATCAATCATGAGCCTATGATCTTGACGATGGGTGCGGTAGGTACAGAGTTTGTACATTCTCCCTGTGATGGTGTGGGTTTCATAAGTGATAGGAACCGAATTCGGAGTAGACTTGATGGGCCGAATGGCCTAATTCTGCTCTTATCAATCATGAACCTATGATCTTGACGATGGGTGCGGTAGGTACAGAGTTTGTACATTCTCCCTGTGATGGTGTGGGTTTCATAAGTGATAGGAACCGAATTCGGAGTAGACTTGATGGGCCGAATGGCCTAATTGTGCTCCTATCACATGAATGCTAGATCTATTTTTTCATGCTTTTTTAATTGCTAGCGTGCGGTCTCCTTCTTCCAGCTCGTCCACTTCGAGCTGGTTGACGCCGTGAATGCTTCTGATTCCTTTCAGCCCTGCGTACCTATATATAAGCAGATGCAGGGGTGTTCAAACATGGCCCTGTGATCACAGGCCTTTTTAAATAACTCTGCCATATCTGTCCAGCAGGTTTAAATAAGAAGTGATGTAACATCGGAATGGCCGTGTTCGTAGCTTCCCAACCTTAACCGTTAATCTGTGACAGCTCTTGCCTTCCCGCTGGGACCCATCAAACCGAAATTCTGTCTCCTCGTTCCACTTGCCCACGCTGGCCAACATGCCCCCAGCTACACTCGCCCCACGTGCCTGCCTTTGGCCCATATCCCTCCAAACCTGCCCTATCCATGTACCACTCTAAATCTTTCTTAAACGCTGCGATAGTCCCTGCCCCAACTACCTCCTCCGGCAGCTCGTTCCATACTCCCACCACCACCCTTTGTGTGAAAAAGAACACGTTACCACTTGGGTTCCAATTGAATCTTTCTAATGCTTAGAAGCCATTTAAGACTGAGGTGAGAAAAAAACTTTTTCACCCAGAGAGTTGTGAATTTGTGGAATTCCCTGCCACAGAGGGCAGTGGAGGCCAAATCACTGGATGGATTTAAGAGAGAGTTAGATAGAGCTCCAGGGGCTAGTGGAATCAAGGGATATGGGGAGAAGGCAGGCACGGATTATTGATTGGGGACGATCAGCCATGATCACAATGAATGGCGGTGCTGGCTCGAAGGGCCGAATGACCTCCTCCTGCACCTATTTTCCATGTTTCTATGTTTCCCCCTCATCTTAAACCTGTGTCCTCTGGTTCTCGATTCCCCAAAAGACTCTGTGCGTCTACCCGATCTATTCCTCTCGTGATTTTGTACACCTCTATAAGATCACCCCTCATCCTCCTGCGCTCCAAGGAGTAGAGTCCTAGCCTGCTCAACCTCTCCCTATAGCTCCGACCCTCTAGCCCTGAGAGTATCCAGTAAATCTTCTCTGCACTCTTTCCAGCTTGACAACATCTTCCCTATTACACGGATATGCAGAAAATGGAGGGATATGAATCGTGTTCAGACAGATGAGAGCCAGAGTCCAGGTCCAGGCGTCATAGCCTCAGAATTAAAGGACTTTTCTCTACTAGGAAGGAGATGAGGAGGAATTTCTTTACTCAGAGGGTGGTGAATCTGTGGAATTCATTGCCACAGAAGGCTGTGGAGGCCAAATCAACGGATATTTTTAAGGCAGAGATACTGTAGATTGATTCTTGATCAGTACGGGTATCGGGGGTTATGGGGAGAAGTCAGGAGAATGGGGTTCAGAGAGAGAGAGATCAGCCATGATTGAATGGCATAGACTTGATGGGCTGAATGGCCTAATTCTGCTCCTATCACTCAGGAACCTATGATCTTGACTATGGGTGCGGTAGGTACGGAGTTTGTACATTCTCCCTGTGACCGCGTGGGTTTCATATTGCGTACAGTTTTGGTCTCCAAATCTGAGGAAGGACATTATTGCCATAGAGGGAGTGCAGAGAAGGTTCACCAGACTGATTTCTGGGATGTCAGGACTGTCTTATGAAGAAAGACTGGATAGACTTGGTTTATACTCTCTAGAATTTAGGAGATTGAGAGGGGATCTTATAGAAACTTACAAAATTCTTAAGGGGTTGGACAGGCTAGATGCAGGAAGATTGCTCCCGATGTTGGGGAAGTCCAGGACAAGGGGTCACAGCTTAAGGATAAGGGGGAAATCCTTTAAAACCGAGATGAGAAGAACGTTTTTCACACAGAGAGTGGTGAATCTCTGGAACTCCCTGCCACAGAGGGTAGTCGAGGCCAGTTCATTGGCTATATTTAAGAGGGAGTTAGATGTGGCCCTTGTGGCTAAGGGGATCAGAGGGTATGGAGAGAAGGCAGGTACGGGATACTGAGTTGGATGATCAGCCATGATCATATTGAATGGCGGTGCAGGCTCGAAGGGCCGAATGGCCTACTCCTGCACCTAATTTCTATGTCTATGTTTCTATAAGTGATAGGAACCGAATTCGGTCGGCACGAACATTGTGGGCCGAAGGGCCTGTTCCTGTGCTGTACTGCAATGCTCTCTGCTTGCATTTGTCTCTCAGCCCCTCTCAAGCTTAATTAAAAAAAAAAAAAAGTTCTTCTCCCTTTTCTTAAATGTCTTGAGAAAAGGAATAGGTGATGTTTCTGGTCGAGACCTTTCTTCAGACCTGCCTGTTGTAACCCCTTCCCATCAAGTCATGTTCAAGAGCCACGCTCAAATGGCCCATAGATCTCCACTGTTCTGAAGGAAATCAATTAATAAATTCTAGGAGCAGATTAAGGCCATTCGGCCCATCATGTCTACTCCGCCATTCAACCTTTAGTCTGGGTGGTGAATCTGTGGAATTAATTGGCAAGTCAGTGGATATGTTTAAGGCAGAGATGGATAGCTTCTCGATTAGTACGGGTGTCAGGAGTTATGGGGAGAAGGCAGGAGAATAGGGTTGAGAGGGAAAGATAGATCAGCCATGATTGAATGGCGGAGTAGACTTGATGGGCCAAATGGCCTTGTTCTGACCCTGACACCCGTACTAATCAAGAATCTATCTATCTCTGCCTTAAAAATATCCATTGACTTGGCCTCCACAGCCGTCTGTGGCAATGAATTCCACAGATTCATCAACCCTTTGTCATATAATACCAGCGATCACTGTTTCTGTGTTGATAGCCATGGAGCGCTTTAAGAATAAGGGGTAAGCCAGTTAGAACGGAGATGAGGAAACACTTTTTCTCACAGAGAGTTGTGAGTCTGTGGAATTCCCTGCCTCAGAGGGTGGTAGAGGCCAGTTCTCTGGATACTTTCAAGAGAGAGCTAGATAGGGCTCTTAAAGATAGCGGAGTCAGGGGATATGGGGAGAAGGCAGGAACGGGGTACTGATTGTGGATGATCAGCCATGATCATATTGAATGGCGGTGCTGGCTTGAAAGGCCGAATGGCCTACTCCTGCACCTATAGTCTATTGAGATGAACCTTTTCTATTTTAACCTGTGCCCCTCAACAGTGGGTACTTTTGAAAAAAAGTGTTTGTGGAGGATCCTTCATAGAAGTGGCCTGCCTGGTTTTTTGTGAAGAGGATCCTAATTATAACAGTGAAGGCAGGCAGTGCCCCACAGCTCTGCTGTTCCCCATGTTGTCTTGAGCTAAAACAGACCTCCATCTAATTCTGCACCTGTTCACAGTCCTGGCTGCCAATATTCCAGTTGCAGTGTGGTTTTTGTAGGGTAGCTGGGTGAGAACAGGATATTAAACTAATTCCTCTCTGTGACAGGATGCCACCGTCTGCGTTAATTGAGGATTTAAGCAGAGCCAGCGACGGATTTAAAATTAGGGGCGGCACAGTGGCGCAGCTGGTAGAGCTGGGTTCAGTACTGGGTATACTGTACCTTGGTACACGTGACAATAAACTAAGCTAAGGTAGACAAAAATCAGAATCAGAATCACACTTTATTCGCCAAGTATGTTTTGCAACATACGAGGAATTTCATTGGCCAGGTCAATCATACATTTAAAAGCAACAGATTATTCAAAACACATTTTAACATGAACATCCGCCACAGTGACTCCTACACATTCCTCACTGTGATGGAAGGCGAAATAAAGTTCAAGTCCATTCCCTTAGTTCTTCCTCGGTCGTGGGCCTCGAGCCCTCCGTTGACGGGATGATCTTGACCCTGTTGCCGGCGGCGTTCGGGCCCTTCTCGTCGAGGCGATCAGCTCCCAAATCGGGGGGATGTCAGCTCCCCCGTGCCGGGCGATCGAACCTCGCGTCGGGGCTGGTCGAACCTTCCGCGGCGTTGGAGCTCCCGACTAGCCTCAACCGAGACTGCGAGCTCTTGATGGTAAAGTCCGCAGGCCGCGGTGGGAGCGATCCCAGGTAAGGGATCCGTTCCGATGTTAAGTCTGCACCCCGCGATGGTGCTCACGACAGTCCGAGGAGGCTTCCAGCTCCATCGATGGAAGGCTGCAGAGCGCGCCGGAGAATGTGATCCGAAAATTAATCTCATCTCCGGCAAGGTAGGAACCGATTTCCTCCCCCCTCCCCCTCATAAAACAAACTGAAGAACATTAAAACAAACTTTTAACACACTAAAAAATAACAAAAAGAATGGAAAATCGAAC
This sequence comes from Amblyraja radiata, assembly GCF_010909765.2. Taxonomy (NCBI): domain Eukaryota; kingdom Metazoa; phylum Chordata; class Chondrichthyes; order Rajiformes; family Rajidae; genus Amblyraja; species Amblyraja radiata. Next base: position 109,091,267 of record NC_045958.1, on the reverse strand, counting down.
AGACTGCTGGCAGGACAGCCATCGCCCCGGCGCCCCCTGGTGGTAACTCAGCGGGTGAGGCAGCATCGATGGTGCGAAGGAATAGAAACGTCACCTATTCCTTCGCTCCATCGATGCTGCCTCGCCCGCTGTTTCTCCAGCATTTTTGTCTTCCTTCGATTTTTGCAGCATCTGCAGTTATTTCTTAACCATAAACTATGCTAAAATCAATCGTAACCACGGATGCTAGTGTAGGGGGATCCTAGTCGTTGTACCAGGTTCAAAGTCAGCTTGTTGAGTCTCATTGTCTGTAACTCGTTTTCACCTAGCCCACAGCTAACAATGGCCTGTGTAGGAAGGAACTTCAGAGGCCGGTTTACACCGAAGATAGACACAAAATGCTGGAGTAACTCAGCGGATCAGGCAGCATCTCTGGAGAGAAGGAATGGGCGACGTTTCGGAAGTCTGAAGAAGGGTCCCGACCCGAAGCGTGACCTCTGGTGCTGTCTGTGCGGAGTTTGTACGCTCTCCCCGTGACCGAGTAGACCTTCCACTGGTGCTCCGGTTTCCTCCCACGTCCCAAAGGCGAGCTCCTCGTATGTAGGGAGTGGATGAGAAAGTGGGATAATGTAGAACTAGTGTGAATGGGTGATCGATGGTCGGCGTGGACTTGGTGGGCCGAAGGGCCTGTTTCCATGCTGTATCTCTATGTACACGTGTAAAATGGATAAAAGCAGGTGTCCCTGGAATGAAGTATAGATGGCAAAAGTTGCCCTCTATAGCTATTTTATTTTATTTAGTGATCATTTTTCTTTAGAGCTTCAGCACGGAAACAGGCCCTTCGGCCCACCGGGTCCATGCCGACCAACAACTCCCCCCCCCCCAATATTAACACTGTCCTACACCCACTAGGGACAATTTGTACATTTATACCAAGCCAATTAACCAACAAACCTGTACGTCTTTGGAGTGTGGGGGGGGAAACCAAACATCTCGGAGACAACCCACGGGGCGAAGGTACAAAGTCCGTGCAGACAGCACCCGTAGTCGGGATGGAACCCGGGTCTCTGGCGCTGCATTCACTGTAAGTCAGCAACTCTACCGCTGCGCCACCGTGCTGTCCTTCGTTGTCCATGCTGTGTTGTCCTTTCCTTTTCTTCCGATTTTTTATTTTAAAAATTTGGTTCCATGGATTTGAAGGGTCTCGACCGAAACGTCACCCATTCCTTCTCTCCACAGATGCTGCCTGTCCCGCTGAGTTACTCCAGCTTTTTGTGTCTACGTTTGGTTCCATTTGGAATTTGTCTTCATTATGAGTCACGTTCCAGGCCAATGTGACTCATATTTAATGAGCAATTTAAAAATTATATTTTGATTCTCCGTCAGAAAGATGAGAGGGGATCTTATTGAAACATATAAGATTATTAAGGGTTTGGACTATTAATTTGGATTATTAAGGGTTTCCTAGAGGCAGGAAACATGTTCCCGATGTTGGGGGAGTCCAGAACCAGGGGCCACAGTTTAAGAATAAGGAGTAAGCCATTTTGGTCGCCTAATTATAGGAAGGATGTCAACAAAATAGAAAGTACAGAGGAGATTTACTAGACTGTTGCCTGGGTTTCAGCAACTAAGTTACAGAGAAAGGTTGAACAAGTTAGGGCTTTATTCTTTGGAGCGCAGAAGGTTAAGGGGGGACTTGATAGAGGTCTTTAAAATGATGAGAGGGATAGACAGAGTTGACGTGGATAAGCTTTTCCCACTGAGAGTAGGGAAGATTCAAACAAGGGGACATGACTTGAGAATTAAGGGACTGAAGTTTAGGGGTAACATGAGGGGGAACCTCTTTACTCAGAGAGTGGTAGCTGTGTGGAATGAGCTTCCAGTGAAGGTGGTGGAGGCAGGTTCGTTTTTATAATTTAAAAATAAATTGGATAGTTATATGGACGGGAAAGGAATGGAGGGTTATGGTCTGAGCGCAGGTATATGGGACTAGGGGAGAATACGTGTTCGGCACGGACTAGAAGGGTCGAGATGGCCTGTTTCCGTGCTGTAATTGTTATATGGTTATTATATGGTTATATTTAGAACAGAGACGAGGAAACACTGTTTCACAGAGTTGTGAATCCGTGGAATTCTCTGCCTCAGAGGGCGGTGGAGGCCGGTTCTCTGGATGCTTTCAAGAGAGAGCTAGATAGGGCTCTTAAAGATAGCAGTCAGGGAATATGGGGAGAAGGCAGGAACGGGGTACTGATTGGGGATGATCAGCCATGATCACATTGAATGGCGGTGCTGGCTCGAAGGGCAGAATGGCCTACTCCTGCACCTATTGTCTATTGCCACCCTATAAATGAGTAATGTTGCTTCCAATCTTGGTTGTTTCGCACCTCAACCCATCAATCAATCACTTAGCAAATTTTGTTTTTGAAGTACTGATCATAATTATTTTTAAATGAAACATTTTAATTTTAAATGAGCACCTGCGGGGCTCCAGATTGAGAGAGCATGACATCAGTGTAGACAGTCGTGATGGTTTCACCTTGTGCTATTTTTGTTTCAGTCTCAGTTTAGTTTATTGTCACGTGCACAGAGGTACAGCGAAAAGCGTTTGGATGGAATAGGAACACATTATTGGCACATGTGACTAGGCACAGTGAGATTCTTTGCTTGCTTAAGGGCCTGTCCCACTTTCACGACCTAATTCATGACCTCTGCCGAGTTTGCCCGTGACTCATACTCGCAGCGTGGTCGTCACGAGGTCGTAGCAGGTCGTGATGCTAGGCGTAAGTACTCGTGGCCTCAAGTAGGTCGGGGCGGTTTTTCAACATGATGAAAAATGTCCACAAGTAAAAATGTTTGTGGATGATGTCGTGAAAGTGGGACAGGCCCTTTACACAATGTCAACAAATAGCAGCCACAGTTACAAAGCACGCTGGCTCCTCCTTTCCCCCCCCCGCCCCACCACCTCCTCCCCTCTCTCCCCCTCACTGCAGTCCCCTCATGCCGAGTCCTCCATTGTTCTTTGTTGTCAGCTAACCAGTCAGCAGAAAGACAATACATGATTACAGTCGAGCCATTCACAGTGTACATGATACATGATAAAGGGAATAACGTTTAGTGCAAGGTAAAGTCTGATCTCGGAGGGACACCAATGAGGTAGATAGTGGTTCAGGACCGCTCTCTAGTTGTTGATAGGATGGTTCATTTACATGATAACAGCTGGGAGGAAGCTGTCCCTGAATCTGGAGGTGTGCATTTTCACACTTCTATAGCTTTGATGATGATTAAAGTAAGAAAAGTTGCTGTAGGAGTAGAGATTTAAGAGTGAAGTGATTGTGATATGCGATTGTGGATCTGGTTCAGTGGCTGGCATGCAGATAGTCGCCTGTGTTGGGCGCCATCTTGGAAAAATCTTGGTGATGGAGGCCAATGTCTCCTCTGACAGAAGCTCATCAAGAATTATTGACACCACGTTATCCATAAGCCAGAGACCCGGGTTCGATCCTACGGGTGCTGTCTGTACGGAGTTTGTACCTTCTCCCCGTGGCCTGTGTGGGTTTTCTCCGAGATCTTCGGTTTCCTCCCACACTCCAAAGACGTACAGGTTTGTAGGGTGATTGGCTTGGTATAAATGTCAAATTTCCCCCAGTGCGTGTGGGATAGTGTTAGTGTGCGGGGATCGCTGGTCGGTGCGGACTTGGTGGGCCGAAGGGCCTGTTTATGCGCTGGATCTCTAAAACTAAACCTACTGCCTCTATTCCCTTCTTGATAGTTACCTATGGATGTTTTACACTCATTTTACATTGTGATACCCGTCTTTTTTTTTCTTAAGTTGATTCTGTCATTAGCCATTTTATTTTGGTTTGCTGGTACAGCATGGAATCGGGTACAGCGGCGCAGTGGTAGAGTTGCTGCCTCACAGCACCTGAAATCAGGGTTCAATCCTGACTACGGGTGCTTTCTGTGCAGAGTTTGTACGTTCTCCCCGTGACCACGTGGGTTTTCGCCGGGCGCTCCGGTTTCCTCCCACACTCCAACGACGTGCGGGTTTGTAGGTTAATTGGCTTCTATAAAATGTCCCTAGTGTGTGTAGGATGGTGTTAATGTGCGGGGCGATCGCTGGTCAGCGCGGACCCGGTGGGCCGAAGGGCCTGTTTTCGCGCTCCTCCTTTTTCCTTTCTTCTCCCCCCCCCTCCCCCCATCAGTCTGAAGAAGGCTGGGGGATGGGAGGAGACAGCAGGAGGGCTGAGGAAGGGGAGGAGACAGCAAGGACTAACAAAATTGGGAGAATTCAATGTTCATGCCCCAGGATGCAGACTCCCCAAGCGGAATATGAGGTGCTGTTCCTCCAATTTCCGGTGTTGCTCGCTCTGGCCATGGAGGAGACATCTCCTCCAACCTCATCTACTGCATCCGCTGCTCTAGATGTCAGCTGATCTACATCGGTGAGACTAAGCGGAGGTTGGGCGATCGTTTCGTCGAACACCTCCGCTCGGTCCGCATTAACCAACCTGACCTCCCGGTGGCTCAGCACTTTAACTCCCCCTCCCACTCCGTCTCCGACCTCTCTGTCCTGGGTCTCCTCCATGGCCAGAACGAGCAACACCGGAAATTGGAGGAACAGCACCTCATATTCCGCTTGGGTAGTCTGCATCCTTGGGGCATGAACATTGAATTCTTCCAATTTTGTTAGTCCTTGCTGTCTCCTCCCCTTCCTCAGTCCTCCTGCTGTCTCCTCCCATCCCCCAGCCTTCGGGCTCCTCCTCCTTTTTCCTTTCTTCTCCCCGCCCCCCCACCCCCCATCAATCTGAAGAAGGGTTTTGGCCCGAAACGTTGCCTATTTCCTTCGCTCCATAGATGCTGCTTCACCCGCTGAGTTTCTCCAGCATTTTTGTGTACCTGCTAAACATCCTGCTGTGTTGTCTCGACATTATTTTATTTTGCCGTGCATTGTTTCAGATTGTTGATTTGAGCCATCCCTTGTTCAAATCCTGGATTAATCTGCTAACAGATTTGAGGCCTGCTGAGATTCCAATTTGCTAAAACAATGCGATTGTCGATAAATGTGAGGTTTATCCACTTTGGCGGGAAGAACAAGGAGGCAGATTATTATCTCGATGGTGTCAGATTAGGAAAAAGGGAAGTGTAACGAGACCTGGGTGTCCTTGTACACCAGTCACTGAAAGTAAGCATGCAGGTACAGCAGGCAGTGAAGAAAGCTAATGGCATGTTGGCCTTCATAACGAGAGGATTTGAGTATAGGAGTAAAGAGGTCCTCCTGCAGTTGGGCAGTGCCCTGGTGAGACCACACCTGGAGTATTGTGTGCAGTTTTGGTCTCCTAAATTGAAGAAGGACATCCTTGCTATTGAGGCAGTGCAGCGCAGTGCAGCGCAGTTACACAAGGTTAATTCCCGGGATGGCGGGACCGTCAAATGAGGAAAGATTGGAAAGACTAGGCTTGTATTCACTGGAGTTCAGAAGGATGAGGGGATATCTTATGGAAACTTATAAAATTATAAAAGGACTGGACAAGCTAGATGCAGGAAAAATGTTCCCAATGTTGGGCGAGTCCAGAACCAGCGGCCACAGTCTAAGAATAAAGGGGAGGCCATTTAAAACTGGGATGAGAAAAAACTTTTTCACCCAGAGAGTTGTGAATTTGTGGAATTCCCTGCCACAGAGGGCAGTGGAGGCCAATTCACTGGATGAATTTAAAAGAGTTAGATAGAGCTCTAGGGGCTAGCGAAATCAAAGGATATGAGGAGAAGGCAGGCACGGGTTACTGATTGTGGACGATCAGCCATGATCACAATGAATGGCGGTGCTGGCTCGAAGGGCCAAATGGCCTTCTCCTCCTGCCCCTGTTTTTTATGTTTCTAGTGCAGAGAGTGGTGGGGGTCTGTAACGTGCTGCCAGGGGTGGTGATGGAGGCAGATACAATAGTGGTGTTTAAGAGGCTTTTATATAAGCACATGGATATGCAGGGAGTGGATGGATAGGGATCAAGTGTAGGTAGAGGGGGTTAGTTTAACGGCATCAGGTTTGGTGTGGAAATTGTGGTTTGAATGGCCTGTTCCTGTGTTGCACTTTTTTTTAGATATACAGCCGCGGAAAATGGCCCTTCGGCCCAACGAGTCCGCACCGACCAGTGATCCCCGCACACTAACACTATCCTACACATACTAGGGACAATTTACATTCATACCAAGCCAAATTAACCTACAAACCCTGTACGTCTTTGGAGTGTGGGAGGAAATCGAGGATCTCGGAGAAAGCCCACCCAGGTCACGGGGAGAACACACAAACTCCGTACAGACAGCAAGCGTAGTTGGGATCGAACCTGGGTCTTTGGTGCTGCAAGCGCAGTAAGGCAGGAACTCTACCACCGCGCAGCCCGTTTGTTCGAGGTGCAGGAAGGAACTGCAGATGGCGGTTTCTACCGTAGACACACACAAAAAGCTGGAGTAACTCAGTGGGTCAGGCAGCATTGTAGAGATAATGAATAGATGTTTTGGGTCAGAACCCTTCTTCGGTAAGAGAGCATTTGGTCCACATCACACTAAAATGTCTGTGGAATTCTCTGCCTCAGAGAGCAGTGGAGGCAGGTTCTCTGGATGCTTTCAAGAGAGCTAGATAGTAAGTAAGTAAGTTTTATTTATATAGCACGTATTAAGTCAACTCGCATTGACACCAAAGTGCTTTACATAAATTAGATAATAAGTTTCCATACAAACCAGAGAAAAAGGTTAAAAAAAATAAAGAAACTGGACACAACACATTATAGAGTTCAACACAAACGTCCCCCCACAGCAGAATCAAACATTTCCACTGTGGGGAAAGGCACCAGAAAGTTTAAGTCCTCTTCCTCTGTGAAACACCTGAGGTCGGGGCCCGTTTGTGGCCTTGCAGCCAGTCCGATAATTTTCAGGGCCCTCTTGCCGAGAAGATGGAACTCCGGCGTCGGGTGAAACATTCCTCAGCGGCTTGGAAAGTCTGGAGCGGCTGCCTCCTCCCCGGAGACCGGGGCACTCGAAGCCTTCAGCCCTCAGGCCGCGCCGGTTGGAGCTCTGACCCTGGCGAACTCGATCCCTGGCTCGGCGGCGCTCCAAATCCAGCGGACGCCCGCAGCCCCAGCTCCGCTCTTAAAAAATAGCGGAGTCAGGGGATATGTGGAGAAGGCAGGAACGGGGTACTGATTGGGGATGATCAGCAATGTTCACATTGAATGGCCAAATGGCCTACTCCAGCACCTATTGTCTATTGTCTAAAACATTCCTATCCATGTACATGTCTAAACATCTTTAAAATGCTGCTATAGTCCCTGCCTCATCTAGCTCTTTGCCAGCTCATTCCATACACCCATCACCCTCCGTGTGGAAAAAGTTGTCCTTCAGGTTCCTATTAAATCTTTCCACTCTCAGCTCAAAGCTATGTTCTCTTGTTCTAGATCCCTTTACTCAGGGCAAAAGACTGTGCATTCACCCTATCTATTCCTCTTACAAATTTATACACATCTAATTGATACACACTAAAACATCACCCTTCAACCTCCTGCGCTCCAAGGAATAGTCACAGAGGGCTGTGGAGGCCAAGTCAGTGGATATTTTTAAGGCAGAGATAGATATATTCTTGATTAGGTAGACACAAAATGCTGGAGTAACTCAGCGGGTGAGGCAGCATTTATGGAGAGAATGAATGGGTGACGTTTCGGGTTGAGACCCTTCTTCAGACTGATGTCGGGGGGGCGGGAAAGTGGGCGGAGACAGTAGGACATGTAGGAGAACTGGGAAGGGGGAGGGGAAGGAGGGAGAAAGCAAAGTGTTATCTGAAATTAGTATGGGTGTCGGATTATGGGGAGAAGACAGGAGAATGAGGTTAGGAGGGAGAGATAGATCAGCCACGATTGAATGGCGGAGTAGACTTGATGGGGCGAATGGGCTAATTCTACTCCTATTCCTTATGACCTGATGAGTCCTAGTCTGATCAACCTTCCCATTGTAGCTCAGACCCTTAAGTCCTGACAACATTCTTGTAAATCTTGTTCAAGAAGGAACTGCAGATGCTTGAAAATCGAAGGTAGACAAAAATGCTGGAGAAACTCAGCGGGTGAAGCAGCATCTATGGAGCGAAGGAAATAGGCGACGTTTCGGGTCGAAACCCTTCTTCAGACTTCTTCGGGTTTCGACCCGAAACGTTGCCTATTTCCTTTGCTCCATAGATGCTGCCTCACCCGCTAAGTTTCTCCAGCACTTATGTCTACCTTCTCGTAAATCTTCTCTGCATTCTTTCTAGCCTCAAGACATCCTTCCCATACCATTGTGACCAAAACAGAAAACGCAATTTATTTTCCTTTTTTTTTCCATACTACAACTCCTATTTAGTTTTGATTCTCCATCTATTAGCCTCTGCTTTGATTATATTCGATGAATCCATCTCTCTGGACAGTGAATGTCTCACTCGCAACCTCCTGAGAGAGAATTCCTCCTCATCTCCATTTGAAGTGGACCAGCTCTTATTCTGAAATTGTGATCCATAGGGGGCCCGGCACGGTGGCGCGGCGGTAGAGTTGCTGCCTCACAGCGCCAGAGATGTGGGTTCGATCCTGACCACGGGTGCTGTCCGTGTGGAGTTTGTACAGTATGTTCTCCCTGTGATCGCGTGGGTTTTCTCCGGGTGCTCCAGTCTTCCCTCAAACTCCCAAAGACCTGCGGGTTTATTAGGGTAATTGACTTCTGTAAATTGCCCCGAGTGTCTAGGGAGTGGTAGGATCTGTGAGGAATTTATGATAATATGGAGCGAATAACATTCAAATAGATTAGTGTAAATGGGAGGTTGATGGTTAGTCTAGACTTGATGGGCCAAAGACCCTGTCTCTCCCTCTCCCTCTCCCTCTCCCTCTCCCTCTCCCTCACGTACTCCTTCTCACCCTCCCCCTCCCTCTCCCCCTCCCCCTCCCCCTCCCTCTCTAACTCTCTCTCCCTCTCCCTCTCCCTCTCCCCCTCCCTCTCCCCCTCTCCTCCCCTCTCCCCCCCCCCCTCCCCCTCCCTCCCCCCCCCCCTCCCCCTCCCTCTCCCTCTCCCTCTCCCTCTCTCTCTCCTCTCCCTCTCCCTCTCCCTCTCCCTCTCCCTCTGCCCCCCCCCCTCCCTCTCCCTCTGCCCCCCCCCCCCCCTCCCCCCCCCCCCCCCCTCTCTCGCCCTCTCTCAAGATAGACCCGTGTAATTTCAGTGACCATTTTCCATGTACCTACGCAATGATAGAACCTTTAAATGCTCTGCTTGTATGTTCACAATCAACAAGCTCTTTCTGCCTTGTGTCAAAAGCATTGGAGTGTCATCTTGGCAGGCACCAACTTCTGAGAACCCTTGTACTGAAAATGTAATGACACTGTGTCTAATAAGATAGGCTGAGGTATGAGAGTGACAGACCGGGTAGACGGACAGAATCTCTTGCCCAGAGTCGGGGAATCGAGGACCAGAGGACATAGGTTCAAGGTGAAGGGGAAAAGATTTAATAGGAATCTGAGGGGTAACTTTTTCACACAAAGGGTGGTGGGTGTATGGAACGAGCTGCCAGAGGAGGTAGTTGAGGCTGGGACTATCGCAACGTTTAAGAAACATTTAGGAAAGTGTATGGATAGGACAGATTTGGTGGGATATGGACCAAGCACAGGCAGGTGGGACTAGTGTAGATGGGACATGTTGGATGGTGTGGGCAAGTTAGGTCAAAGGGCCTGTTTTCACACTATCACTCTGCGACTATGACTGCTGAGCCATTTTCAGCTCCTTAGTCAGAGGGCGGTGAATCTGGGGAATTCTTTGCTACAGAAGGCTGTGGAGGCCAAGTCAGTAGATATTTTTAGGCAGAGATAGATAGATTCTTGATTAGTACGGGTGTCGGGGGTTATGGGGGGGAAGGCAGCAGAATGGGGAGAGGAGGGCGAGATAGATCAGCCATGATTGAATGGCATTGTAGCCTTGATGATTGTAGCCTTGATGGGCCGAATGGCCTAATTCTAATCCTATCTCATGACCTTATGACGTTGGTCAATGCAAATGTAATAATTTTTTGGCTACTCGGAGTATTTGAAGAGTATTTACTTATCCGAGCTGAGCAGTCTTTTGCTGCATTATTTATTCGCATTTATTAAAAGAGATTTATTTGCGCACTCCTGGAAGGAAGAGGTATTAAATGCCCGTGTGAAGGAGATTAGTCAGTGGTGCTTTCAAATGCTGCATGTCCATGAAGATATTACAGTCCATTCAATTTAAATTTCCTCCCTTTTCAATAGAACACGTACATCGATGCACTTACGGTAAATCTGTTCAGTAAAGACTCTGGTTGAACCTTGAGTCCGTGGAGATGGCTGGAATAGCAAGCAGCGATGACTGTGGTTAGTACCTACCCTGCTGTGGACAGGATAGACAGGCAAGACAATCAGTCCGCCTGGGCCTACCTGACCTCCCGGTTGCCAAACACTTTAATTCCCATTCCCACACTGACCTTTCTGTCCAGGGCCTCCTCCACTGTCAGAGTGAGGCCACACGCAAATTGGAGGATTAGCATCTTATATTTTGCTAGGGCAGTGGTATGAATATTGATTTCTCTAACTTCAAGTCAGCCTTGCGTTCCCCTCTCTCCACGTCCCTCCCCCACCCCAGTCGTACCAGCTTCAAAGTCGTCTTGTTGAGTCTCGTTGTCTGTAACTCATTTTCAGCTAGACCACAGCTAACATTGGCCCGTTTCCTTTGTCATCGTTACTCTATTGCATATCTTTCATTCATCTCTCTACATCACCGACTATATCTCTCGTTTCCCTTTCCCCTGACTCTCAGTCTGAAGAAGGGTCTCGACCCGATACGTCACCCATTCTTTCTCTCCAGAGATGCTGCCTGTCCCGCTGAGTTACTCCAGCATTTTGTGTCTATCTTCGGTGTAAACCAGCATGTGCAGTTCCCTTCCTACACAATGAATGGGTAAACCGCATTAAAACTTGAAATTCAGAGAAGGGGGGTAAAAAGGGTAAATTAAGTAATTTACGGGTACAATAGACAATAGGTGCAGGAGTAGGCCATTCGGCCCTTCGAGCCAGCACCGCCATTCAATGTGATCATGGCTGATCATCCTCAATCAGTACCCTGTTCCTGCCTTCTTCCCATATCCCCTGACTCTGCTATTTTTAAGAGCCCTATCAAGCTCTCTCTTGAAAGAGAGCTTGAGAACTGGCCTCCACCGCCCTCTGAGGCAGAGAATTCCACAGACTCACAACTCTCTGGGTGAAAAAGTTTTTCCTCATCTCCGTTCTAAACAGGTTACCTCTTATTCTTAAATTGCAGCGAATTGTGAAGGCAGGTCAGACCGTCACACGAACCAACCTCCCTTCCATTGACTCCATGTACACCTCACGCTGCCTCGGCAAGGCCAGCAGCACCTCCCCCCCCCCCCCCCCCCCCCAGCTAACAATGAACATTCTACATTTTCCTTCATCATTGTCCCCTTTGGTCCGTGTTTTCACACCTTGCCCTTCCATATCTCTGTCTCGTTCTCCCCTGACTCTCAGTCTGATGAAGTGTCTATCTTTGGTTTGAACCAGCATCTGCCGTTCAATCCTACACATAGACAGTCGTTATCTGACATCGGCCTGGCATGTATATTGCGTGCTATTTCTGAGCCCAGACATGGGCATTGTACATATCTAGCAACAAGAGGTTCCAGTCTCCTTTCTTATCTGTGCAGTTGAGGACAGAATTGTGCCGTTATGAGTCAACACCCAGAATTAGCACAATGTGATTAGCAGCAGTTATTGACGAAGAAAGGGGCGGCACGGTGGCGCAGCGGTAGAGTTGCCGCCTCACGACACCAGAGACCCGGTGTCCATCTTGACTACGGGTGCTGTCTGTACAGAGTTTGTACGTTCTCCCCGTGACCTGCGTGGGTTTTCTCCGGGTGCTCCGGTTTCCTCCCACACTCCAAAGACGTGCAGGTTTGAAGGTTATGAAATCGTGGATGCATTGGTGATCATTTTCCAATGTTCTATAGATTCAGGATCAGTTCCTGGAATTTTTTGAGGATATAACTTGGAAAATGGACAAGGGAGAGCCAGTGGATGTAGTATACCTGGACTTTCAGAAAGAATTTGATAAGGTCCCACATAGGAGATTAGTGGGCAAAATTAGAGCACATGGTATTGGGGGTAGAGCGCTGACATGGATAGAAAATTGATTAACGGGTCCCTTTCAGAATGGCAGGCAGTGACTAGTGGGGTACCGCAAGGCTCGGTGCTGGGACCGCAGCTATTTACAATATACATCAATGATTTAGACGAAGGGATTCAAAGTAACATTAGCAAATTTGCAAATGACACAAAGATGGGTGGCAGTGTGAACTGTGAGGAGGATGTTATGAGGATGCAGGGTGACTTGGACAGGTTGGGGGAGTGGGCAGATGCATGGCAGATGCAGTTTAATGTGGATAAATGTGAGGTTATTCACTTTGGTGGCAAAAACAGGAAGGCCGATTATTATCTAAATGGTGTCAATGTGGGAAAAGGGGAAGTACAACGGGATCTGTGTGTCCTTGTTCATCAGTCAATGAAAGTAAGCATGCAGGTACAACAGGCAGTGAAGAAAGCGAATGGCATGTTGGCATTTATAACAAGAGGTGTTGAGTATAGGAGCAAAGAGGCCCTAGTGAGACCACACCTGTAGTATTATGTGCAATTTTGGTCTCCATATTGGAGGAAGGACATTCTTGATATTGAGGGAGTGCAGCGTAGGCTTACAAGGTTAATTCCCGGGATGGTGGGACTGTCATATGCTGAGAGAATGGAGCGGCTGGGCTTGTACACTCTGGAATGTAGAAGGATGACAGGTTATCTTATTGAAACATATAAGATTATTAAGGGTTTGGACACGCTAGAGGCAGGAAACATGTTCTCGATGTTTGGGGAGTCCAGAACCAGGGGCCACAGTTTAAGAATAAGGGATAAGGCATTTAGAACGGAGATGAGGAAATACTTTTTCACCCAGAGAGTTGTGAGTCTATGGAATTCTCTGCCTGAGAGGGCAGTGGAGGCCAATTCTCTGGATGCTTTCAAGAGAAAGTTAGAGAGAGCACTTAAAGATAGCGGAGTCAGGAGATATGGGGAGAAGGCAGGAACGGAGTACTGATTGTGGATGATCAGCCATCATCACATTGAATGGCGGTGCTGGCTTGGGGCCGAATGGCCTACTCCTGTACCTATTGTCTATTGTGCCGCTTTCAAGGACAGCAAATGGAAAAGTACAAACCTCATTAGCGGCCACAGAGCGGTGGAAAACTTATCAACATTGGGAAAAACAAATACTAAGCACTAACTGGTTTGTTTCAGTCAAGGACTTTCGCAGGGAACATGATCAGATTTAGCTCTTATTAACTTTCAGATAAACGCAGTTCTAAAATCTGTGAAACATCGTAAGAAGCGTTGTTAGCTCTCTGAAGACGGAAGGATGTATAAGGTCAGCGTTTTTCTTTTACATTTTGGAAAACATAGAAACATAGAAAATAGGTGCAGGAGTAGGCCATTCAGCCCTTCGAGACAGCACTACCATTCAATGTGATCATGGCTGATCATCCAAAATCAGTACCTCGTTCCGGCTTTCTCCCCATATCCCTTGACTCCTTTAGCCCTAAGAGCTAAATCTTACTCTCTCTTGAAAGAGAGAGGGGGGAGGGGGGGGGGGAGCTGAAAAGCTGGAGGCGGGAAAAGACCAGGACATCTCCGGGCAATTTTTGAATTGGTTTTGGCAGGTGGTGTTCAGTCGTGAGATCTGGCAACATTACATTTACATTCAATGGAGACATACAATACAGAACTGTACAGTACATCACAGGAACAGGCCCTTCGGCCAACAATTTCTTTGCTGAACATGATGCCAAGATAAACTCGTATCTGCCTGAACATAACCTATATCGCTCCATCCACTGCCTATCGCTGCCTATATAAAAGCCTCTTCAACGCCACTATCCTATCTACCTCCACCACCACCCTGGCAGCACGTTCCAGGCACCCACCACCCTCTGTGTAAGAAGCAGTTTGCCCCGCATATCTCCTTTAAACATTGCTCCTTTCACCTTAAACCTTAGAACAGCACGGTGGCGCAGCGGTAGAGTTGCTGCCTTAAGGTCCCACTTTCACGACCTAATTCACCACCTTTTTTACTCGTGGACATTTTTCATCAGGCGAGAAAAAACGCCCCGACCTACTTGATGCCACGAGTACCTACGACTAGCATCACGGCCTGCTACGACCTTCCTAAGACCTCGTGACGACCATGCTGCGAGTATGAGTCAAGGGCAAACTCAGCAGAGGTCGTGAATTAGGTTGTGAAAGTGGGACAGGCCGTTTACAGCACCAGAGGCCCAGATTTGATCCTGACTACGGGTGCTGTCTGTACGGAGTTTGTACGTTCTCCCCGTGACCTGCAGGATTGTAGGTTGTTAATTGGCTTGGGTTAAAAATTGTAAATTTGTCCCTAGTGTGTAGGATAGTGTTAGTGTGCGGGGTGATCGCTGGTTGGGGCAGACCTGGAGGGCCGAAGGGCCTGTTTCCGCACTGTGTCTCCTGAGTCTAAAATCTTAAGGTCTCTGCCCTCTAGTCTTTGATATTTCCACCTTGGGGATAAAAGTTCTGAATGTCTACCCTGGCATCTTTATCAATGAAACTGTCCGATACTTGATTTGCCAAGGGTAATTAATGATCAGTCTTTCATAAGTGATTGGAGCAGAATTAGGCCATTCGGCCCATCAAGTCTATTCAATCTGTCTGAAGAAGGGTTTCGGCCCGAAACGTTGCCGATTTCCTTCGCTCCATAGATGCTGCGGCACCCGCTGAGTTTCTCCAGCATTTTTGTGTACCTTCGATTTTCCAGCATCTGCAGTTCCTTCTTAAACGCGAAGTCCATTCAATCACAGCTGATCTATCTCTCCCTCTTAACCCCATTCTGCTGCCTTCTCTCCAGAACCCCTGACACCCGTACTGATCAAGTCTTGGCTAGCGTTTGCTGACCCGAAACGTCGCCTATTCCTTCTCTCCATAGATGCTGCCTCACCCGCGGAGTTTCTCCAGCATATTTTTATTGTCTACCTTGGCTAGTGTTTGCATCGTTAATACAGTCACTGCTGAAAATATGTAACAACTTAACTTGACTGCAAGCCGATGAACCAGTAATATCAGGCGTTTCAGGCCCCCGTGCTTAAAAATAGTTGCTCCTGAATTGAAATATTGTGCACAAAGTCCAGATAGCGGCTACGGTAGACTTGAAGTGGAGCCCTTGCTGTTAACAAGTGTTCCTGACAGCTGGAATGTCAACTATTCACCAATGCCACTTGTTTAAAATCTGCAACAGCAAATTATTAGCTGCGTCGGACGAAGCGCGATGGATTAAGATGTTGTGGGTGTGGTCTATGTGCCAGGCTGCAGGCTGAAAGGATACATTTAGGCTGGATTTAAGGCCATTGAGTGAGTCAAGCCATCGCATCTCTGTGGCACTGCAAGCTGTCCAGACTGCACGCTGCTGAAAATAACCCCTGGAGCTGCAGGAAGACAGACAGCTGAGCCGGTTCCCTCACTGCCTTTGAAACCTGGATTGTTGATCAAATCTAAGCTGGCAGCGCAGATTCTTCTAAAGGTAGGAATAAGGTTGTTTGGAAACAATTGTTTACAATTGGGGGGGGGAGGAAAGAGAGAGAGGTAGAGAGGAGGGAGAAAGAGAAGAGAGAGGGAGAGGGAGAGAGGAAAAAGAGAGAGGGGAGGGTGAGAGTGGAGAGAGGGGAGAGAGAGGATGGGAGAGAGGGAAAGGAGAAGGAGAAGGGAGGGGAGAGGAGAGAGAGGGAAAGGAGAGAGGGAAAGGAGAGAGGGAAGGGAGGGGAGAGAGAGAGAGGGAGGGGGGAGAGGAGAGGAGGGAGGGAGGGAGGAGAGGAGGGAAGTAGAGGAGGGAGAGAGAGAGAGTGTGAGAGAGTGTTCACACTGGTAATTGGCATAGCTGGCATACGAGTAAAGTAGATGTTTGTGGCTTTGGCGCTGTGTTGCATTTGCAATTATTTTTTTCTTAGCAGTTCTTGTTTCCCTGAGGATGTTCACAGAATTTCACCTAATTTACACAGCTCGCCTCTTGCAGTTTTTCTAAAATGCTTTTAAGAGTAACAGTGTCAAACAGTACGGAAATCAAGCCGGCGCTGAATAGTTTTTTTTACACTTATTGCACGCTGGTCCTATTTTTATCATTAGTCCGAAGATAGATACAAAAAGCTGGAGTAACTCAGCTGGCCAGGCAGCATCTGTGGAGAACATGGATAGGTGACGTTTCACAGAGTGCTGGAGTAACTCAGCGGGTCAGGCAGCATCTCTGGAGAAGGTACACAAAATTGCTGGAGGAACTCAGCGGGTGCAGCAGCATCTATGGAGCGAAGGAAATAGGCGACGTTTCGGGCCGAAACCCTTCTTCAGACTGAAAGTAGAGTTGAGAGGAGGGGGGAATTAAACTGGAGGCAAAAAAGGCCAGAACAAAGCAGGGCCGAGAAGGGTAGAGCTCACAATGGTCCATTGTTGGCTGTGGAAGGGGTGATTATAAGAAGGATACAAAGATGCGAACAGTGGAACAAGTAGGATGACTAGGGTGGGGGAGGGGGGGGGGGAAGTGAATGCAGTAGTTACTTGAAATTAGATAAATCAATATTCATACCACTGGATTGTAAGCTGCCCAAGCGAAATATGAGGTGCTGTGGATGATACTGTAGATAGTGAAAATAGGCACAAAGTGCTGGAGTAACTCTGTGGGTCAGGCAGCACCTCTAGAGGAAAAAAGATAGGTGACATTTCAAGTTTGGGTGCTTCTTCAGACCGATGAAGGGTCCCGAACCAAGACGTCACCTATTGATGTTCCCCAAAGAGGTTGCCTGATCCACTGAGTTACTCCAGCATTTTGTGTCTTTATGGGTTTTCATGCAATTGAACAGCATGGAAGCAGTTCCGACAGCCCACTAGACTACCATCACCCACCCATTTACCCCAGATGCTACATTCATCATCATTTATTTTTTGTAAACCAGCATCTCCAGTTCCTTCTTTCTGACTTTTAATTTGTAAATGGTTGACACAAAGGGTAAATCAGTGGGTCAGGCAGCATCTCTGGAGGAAAAGGATGGGTGACATTTCGGGTCAATAGACAATAGGTGCAGGAGTAGGCCATTCGGCCCTTTGAGCCAGCACCGCCATTCAATGTGATCATGGCTGATCATCCACAATCAGTACCCCATTCCTGCCATCTCCCCATATCCCCTGACTCCGCTATTTTTAAGAGCCCTATCTAGCTCTCTCTTGAAAGCATCCAGAGAACCTGCCTCCACCGCCCTCTGAGGCAGAGAATTCCACAGACTCACCACTCTCTGTGAGAAAAAGTGTTTCCTCGTCCCCATTCCAAATGGCTTACCCCTTATTCTTAAACTGTGGCCCCTGGTTCTGGACTCCCCTAACATCGGGAACATGTTTCCTGCCTCTAGCGTGTCCAAACCCTTAATAATCTTATATGTTTCAATAAGATATCCTCTCATCCTTCTAAACTACAGTGTACAAGACCAGCTGTTCCATTCTCTTAGGTCAAGACCCTTCATCAGACTGCCTGGTCATGACCCGAAACATTCCCCATTCTTTATCTCCAGAGATGCTGCCTGACCTGCTAAGTTACTCCAGCACTTTGTGTCTATCTTAGGTATTAACCAGCATCTGCGTTTAATTCGTACACATTTTGTATATGGCTTCTGGTTTTCTGTCAGCGAACATAGTAATTGATGACCTTTGGGTCAGTTTCTCTCAAGAACAAGGCGGCACGGTGGCGCAGTGGTAGAGTCGCTGCCTTACAGCGAATGCAGCACCGGAGACTCGGGTTCGTTCCCGACTGCGGGTGCTGTGTGTATGGAGTTTGTACGTTCTCCCCGTGACCTGCGTGAGTTTTCTCTGAGATCTTCGGTTTCCTCCCACGCTCCAAAGATATACAGGTATATTTAGGTTAATTGGCTTGGTAAATGTAAAAATTGTCCCGAGTGTGTGTGGGATAGTGTTAATGTGCGGTGATCACTGGTCAGGGCGGACCCGGTGGGCCGAAGGGCCTGTTTCCGCGCTGTATCTCTAAACTAAACATGCACTGTGTACATGAAAGGCATTGTCCTTTGTAAGAATTGTGAGGTGGCAATACTCCAGGTGTGGGAGGGAGATGGGCAGACGTGTGGAGATTCCTCTCTCCTCACCTGTATCCACCCATCACTTGCTCATTTTTACCCAAGTTCTACCTCTCTTCTCCCCCCACTACTGCCGTCCTGGCCAAGGTAAGAACGACACTGGAAAGGTACAAGATGGTGGCAGATACGTGTTGAGTCTTACGGGCCTGTCCCACTCAGGCGTTTTTTTAGACGACTACAGGAGACTATGCGGTCGCCACATGTTCGCGGGTGGTTGCCGGGGGAGTCGCCTTCATGGTCGTGAGGAGTTCCCGCATTCTGGGAACTAGTCGCAGCCTCATTATGGTCTCCGCGAATTTTTCCAACATGTTGTAAATTTAGCGGCGACCAGAATGAAGCCGCCATGGAGAGTAGCGAGAATTCTCGTGCCGTAGGTGGGTCGCCAGGAGGTCCTAGTGGGTCGCCGGGGGGTCGAAGGTTCTCGTAGGTTCTCGTCGGGTTGTAGCCGGTGCTGACCGGTGAATTTCATTGGCTCATTGGGGAAAAAAAAACGTA
The DNA here is from genome assembly GCF_010909765.2 of Amblyraja radiata. NCBI lineage: Eukaryota > Metazoa > Chordata > Chondrichthyes > Rajiformes > Rajidae > Amblyraja > Amblyraja radiata. Next base: position 109,072,525 of record NC_045958.1, on the reverse strand, counting down.
AGCAGTAGTTTTCAGAACCAAGGATAACCGACCGGTAATGTTAAATGTCCGCCGAGCTTCACAGCCGTGTATCTCTGGCTTCTTAAAAGTTGTCTCCCCTCCTTCTCCCTCCTTGCCAGTTTCCGGCAGTTGCCTGCAAAGTCGCCTAAGTGGGACAGGCCCATAAGTGTACTGCCTCAGAAGAAATCTACTCAATCATTGCACTCTTTTAATTGTGTGTGAATAATAATAATAATGATAATGGATGGGATTTATATAGCGCCTTTCTAATACTCAAGGCGCTTTACATCGCATTATTCATTCACTCCTCAGTCACACTCGGTGGTGGTAAGCTACTTCTGTAGCCACAGCTGCCCTGGGGCAGACTGACGGAAGCGTGGCTGCCATTCTGCGCCTACGGCCCCTCCGACCACCACCAATCGCTCACACACATTCACACACAGGCAAAGGTGGGTGAAGTGTCTTGCCCAAGGACACAACGACAGTATGCACTCCAAGCGGGATTCGAACCGTCTACCTTCCGATCGCCAGCCGAACACTTAGCCCATTGTGCCATCTGTCGTCCATAATCTGTGTTTATGGATAGTGTGGTTTCACTGTAGCCGGGTACATGTAACCATGCAGTAACTACCACTAAAAAACTATCGAGAAGTTGAAGATGTCTGAATCCAGTTTCCTGAGAAGGATGACACAAAAGCCAAGGGGATCAGCACGGTGGCGCAGCGGTAGAGCTGCTGCCTCACAGCTCCAGAGACCCGGGTTCGATCCTGACTACGGGCGCTGTCTGTACAGAGTTTGCACGTTCTCCCCGTGACCTGCGTGGGTTTTCTCCGATTTCCTCCCACACTAAAAAGACGTACATGTTTGCAAGTTAATTGGCTTTGTATAATTGTAAATTGTCCCTAGTGTGCAGGATAGTGTGAAGGGCCTGTCCCACTTGCCGATTTTTTTTCGGCGACTGCCGGCGTCATATCAGTGCCGCCAAAAGATTTTGAACATTTCAAAATCCGGCAGCGACAAAAGAAACGTTGCGACACTTGAAAAAACACCGCGCGTGAATACGTCGTCACGCCGTGACACAAAATTCTTCGCTGACCTGATACGTCAGTCAATGATGCCGGCAGTCGTATAAAAAATCGGCAAGTGGGCAGGTCCTTAAGAGTGTGCGGGGATCGCTGGTCAGTGCGGACTCAGTGGGCCGAAGGGCTTGTTTCCGTGCTGTATCTTTGAACTAAAACTAAAACTAAATGGGTTGGGTTGGGGCACAGGGAGGGGTTGGGGGTGAAAGGTGAGGGTGGGGGGAGTGAGGTTGGAGACTTCAATGTTAATACGTTGAGTTGTAAGCTGGAATATGAGGGGCTGCTCCTCCAGTTTGCGTGTGGTCTCACTCTGGCAATGGAGGAGGCCCAGGACAGAGAGGTCGGAGTGGGAATGGGAAAGGTGAGTTAAAATGGTTGGTAGTCGAGAGAGAGAGAGAGATCCAGCAAGCCTTGGTGGACTGAAGGAATCGAATACTTGCCATCTGAAACTATTATAGAAATTGTGCTTGGTAGCCAGGAACAAAGTCCTTCCAAGTCAAGTTGTGAATGGTACTTTGTGTTATACGATTATATCTGAATGGGGAAAAGTCTCAGTTCAGCTTTTTTTTATATTTTCATCTCATCGTACTGAAAGAAAAAAGTCCCATAGGGGTTGAAGAATTCAACACTGCTCTCAAATGTAGCTGTGGTTCTGACGAACAAACGGTTGCTGGTATGTATGGCTCAAGCGAAGGTAACACTGTGTCTTTGTCGGAATACTCAACGTGGTGTCAGATTGTGGTCTACAAAAAAAATAAATAAACCCTCCGATCTTTGTTTGTTTAAACCAGGTTCCAAGAATCAAGAGAGAAGTCTGTAGTATTTTTTTCCATGGGCCAAAGACACAAAGTGGAGATTGTTTCACTAAAATGTTATTCAGTGGTGATTTGGAGAAGGCAGGAGAAAGAGATAGATCCGCCTTGATTGAATGGTGGAGTAGACTTGATGGGCCGAATGGCCTAATTCTGCTCCTATCACTGATGTAACTCTGCATATGTAACACTACTCCTTCTTCTTGCGAATGAAACATAAATAAACCAAAGGAATGGTTAGATCTCAAGCCGGGTGTTGAGCAGCCAGGTTGTTGTCTCTGCGTCAATGTCTGCCAGGACCTGAGCTCCATTTGGTGGGTGGTAGAGCGGGCACCCAGAGATGACATGGTTGGCCGTCTGTTGTTCTGCTCTACATTTACAGGCTGGGCTCTGGCGGAGCCCCCATCTATCTCCACACGCTGGCATTGAAACGCCCAACTCCAGCACCAAGTCTGTTGAGCTTCACCCATGCTCCTCTGGGGAGGTCAGACTCTCAGACACTTATAGAAATAGAAATAGAAAATAGGTGCAGGAGGAGGCCATTCGGCCCTTCGAGCCAGCACCGCCATTCATTGTGATCATGGCTGATCGTCCCCAATCAATAACCCGTGCCTGCCTTCTCCCCATATCCCTTGATTCCACTAGCCCCTAGAGCTCTATCTAACTCTCTCTTAAATCCATCCAGTGATTTGGCCTCCACTGCCCTCTGTGGCAGGGAATTCCATAAATTCACAACTCTCTGGGTGAAAAAGTTTTTTCTCACCTCAGTCTTAAATGGCCTCCCGTTTATTCTAAGATGGTGGCCCCCTGGTTCTGGACTCGCCCAACATTGGGAACCTTTTTCCTGCATCTAGCTTGTCCAGTCCTTTTATAATTTTATATGTTTCCATAAGATCCCCCCTCATCCTTTCTAAACTCCAGTGAATACAAGCCTAGTCTTTTCCATCTTTCCTCATATGACAGTCCCGCCATCCCAGGGATTAATCTCGTGAACCTACGCTGCACTGCCTCAATCACAAGGATGTCCTTCCTCAAATTATGTAACTCCGCATATGTAACACTGAATTTCTGGGATTTGGGCCAAAGAATAAAGGTGCACAGTAAATACAAAATAGATTTCCATTTGTATTGGACACATCACAGCCTCGGGGCATCCTGAGGTATTGGATGAGTGGCACAGAGGCGCAGTGGGTAGAGCCCAGTAGATGGGCTGAATGGCCTAAATCTTCTCCTATCACTTATGAACTTATTCGCAAAATGCTAGGTGGTGATATTGTGCAAAACCGTGCAAACGGTCTGTGTCGGAAGGAACTGCAGATGCTGGTTTACACCGAAGATAGACACAAGATGTTGGAGTAACTCAATGGGACAGGCAGCATCTCTGTCTCCTCCTCTCCAGAGATGCAGCCTGTCCCGCTGAGTTTAGTTTAGTTTAGAGATACTGCGCGGAAACAGACCTTTCGGCCCACTGAGTCCATGCTGACCAGCGATTCCCCACACATTAACAGTGTCGCACACACACACACACACACACACACACACACACACACACACGCACACACACGCACACACACGCGCACACATGCACACACACACACACACACACACACACGAGACAATTTCCATTTATACCAAGCCAATTAACCTGCAAAACTGTACGTGTTTGGAGTGCGGGAGGAAACCGAAGATCTCGGAGAAAACGGTTTTGGCTCGAAGGGCCGAATGGCCTACTCCTGCACCTATTGTCTATTGTCTAAAACCTACACAGGTCACAGGGAGAACGTACAAACTGTGTACGGACAGCACCCATGGTCAGGATCGAACCCGGGTCTCTGACGCTTTAAGGCAGCAACTCTATCGTTGTGCCACCGTGTGGCCCAAAGTTACTCCAGTATTTTGTGTCTATCTTCAATGCAAGACAGTAACCAGATTTATAAAGTACTTCACTGGCTTTGCAGTGCCTCGCAATGTGTTGCAAATGATGGCAAAGGCTGCACAGATACAGAGGTCTGTTTAACAATGTGCAGAATGTATTTCTAACAAGGCTAAAGTGATCAAATTCTTTGCAACTGAATCCCTGCTTGTCGAAAGGAAAATGCTGATCTGTAATAGGCCCGACGTGATGGCCTGATTTCAATGCAGTAATTGAGAGCAGTCAATCACGGCGCCTCGGAAAAGGAGCCAACATAATCAAAGACTTTCACCAACGCAGCCATTCCTTCTACTCCCCGTTCCTGTCCGGCAGAAGGTACAGAAGCTTAAAAGAGCGCGCCACCAGAATCAGGAACAGCTTCTTCCCCTCTGTTATCAGGCTTCTGAACGGTCCTTCCGTAAGCTAGGGTACTGTCCGATTCATCTCAAGTCAAGTCAAGAGAGTTTATTGTCATGTGTTACAGATTGGACAATTAAATTGTTGCTTGCTGCAGCACAACAGAATATTGCAGGCATAAATACATAGAAACATAGAAAATAGGTGCAGGAGGAGGCCATTCGGCCCTTCGAGCCAGCATCGCCATTCATAGCGATCATGGCTGATCGTCCCCTATGAATAACCCGTGCCTGCCTTCTCCTCATATCCCTTGATTCTGATACAAATCAGATCAGTGTGTCCATATACCATAGAATATATATATATATACACACATAAATAAACAGATAAAGTGCAATAGGCTGTTTTAGTTCGGAGTTTGGGGAAGGAGCTATTCCTGAACCTAGATGTACATGATTTCAGGCTCCTGTCCCTTCTACCCGATGGCAGCGGAGAGATGAGTGTGTGGCCAGGATGGTGTGGGTCCTTGATGATGTAGGCAGCATTTTTTTGAGGCTGCGACTGTGATAGATCCCCTCGATGGTAGGGAGGTCAGAGCCGATGATGGACTGGGCAGTGTTTACTACTTTTTGCAGCCTTTTCCGCTCCTTTTCGACCCCATTGCGGACATTGGACTTTGTCCGTGGAACTGATGCGCGACAATGCTGAGAACCGTGATGGAGTTTGACTTGATTGTATTTATGTATAGTATTAATTGCTTAACAATTATCGGTTTGTTGGCTTCTGTAAATTGCCTCTAGTGTGTGGGATGATAGGACTAGTGTATGGGTGATCAATGGACTCGATGGGCCAAAGGGTCTGTTTCTATGCTGTATCTCTGAGCTAAACTGAACTATTATCTGATCTGTTTGTAAAGCGTACAAAGCAACCCTTCTCACTGTACCTCAGTGCACATGGCAATAATTAATGTAAATCAGCTGGATGTAAATAATGGTGCGTTAACATATAAAAGACACTTGGACAGGGACGTGGATAGGAAATGGTCTTTTACGATACGATAGAACTTTATTTATCCCAGGAGGGAAATTGATCGGCCAACAGTTATTCATCATCATCTTCAACATCGCCATCGGTGAAAACATTAGCGATGCAGTGGCGCTGGTTCCCGACGGGAACGGTGACGGACGCACAACACACATCTCTGTCCTCCAGTTCCTGCGGTTGAGTCAGTTTATCCCATGGCAGAAGGTGGAGGAGTTGTACAGTTTGATAGCCACAGGGGGAATAGGATCTTCTGTTGCTGAAGGTGCTCCTCAGGTTGACCAGTGTATCACGGAGGGGGCGAGCTGTATTGTCCAGGATGCTCCGCAGTTTGAGGAGCATCCTCCCCTCCAAAGACCAACCTCCCGTGAATCTAACTCCAACCAGGACGGGCCCAGCCTTCCTGACGAGTTTGTTGATTCTGTTGGCATCCGCGGCGCAGCCCTCGCCCTGCTGTATACGGCAGCGAAGAAGATGACACTGGTTACCAACGATTGGTAGAACATCTGCAGCATCTTACTGAGTTAAAAGAGTGGAGCCTCCTCAAACAGTACAGACGGCTGTGAGATAGTGATCCTTGGAGGTCACCTGCGTGACGGGCAAATGACGCCCAAGTGGGACTGGCCCTTTAAGTCCCAATCAGTGCATTTGTAACCATTCCACTCGAGGTGCATTAAAGCAAATTCATCTAGTTGACTAATCTCTGTGTACTACACCACAGCCCCTGGCCATCTCTGGTGTACACAGCACACTAGAGCCACTTCATCAGCTTTAGCAGCCACAAGCACTTGAGGCAGCGACATTATCTATAAATGGAATGCTGGTATGTGCCAAATAAAGATTATGATGTATTATATAGATTAGATATTACATAAAAGGACTGTATCTAAATGCTGGCGGTACCAGGCCCCAGATTAGTAACATTTACCTCACTCGGGTTTGCAATGAAAATTAAGCTTGCCCTCATTAACTTTCCGACTGCCCTGCAAAGTATAGAAACGGTCTAACGTTCATCTTGGCAAGATGATTCATTTACCACGCTTACTATAATTTAAATTGTAAACAAATAGGTGGGGCCACTGAGGACAAGAGTCAGGAGGTAGACACAAAATGCTGGAGAAACTCAGCGGGTGAGGCAGCATCTCTGGAGAGAAGGAATAGGCGACGTTTTGGGTCGAGACCCTTCTTCAGACTGATGTCGGGGGGGGGGGGGAGACAGTAGGTCTTGTGGGAGAACTGGGAAGGGGGAGGGGAAGGACGGATAAAGCAAGGACTGCCTGAATTTGGAGAAGTCAATGTTCATACCGCTGGGGTGTAAACTGCCCAAGCAAAATATGAGGTGCTGTTCCTCCAATTTGCGCTGGGCCTCACTCTGGCCATGGAGGAGGCCCAGGACAGAAAGGTCGGATTGGGAGGGGGAGTTGAAGTGCTGGGCCACCGGGAGATCAGGTTGGTTAAGACGGACTGAGCGGAGGTGCTCAGCGAACCGATCGCCGAGCCTGCACTTGACACCTAGAGCAGCGGATGCAGTAAATGAGGTTGGAGGAGATGCAGGTGATCCTTGGCCTCACCTGGAAAGACTGATTTGTTCCTCGGATGGAGTCGAGGGGGGAGGTAAAGGGACAGGTGTTGCATTTCCTGCGGTTGCAGGGGAAAGTACATGGGGAGGGGGTGGTTTGGATGGGAAGGGACGAGTTGACCAGGGAAGTCACATTACAGCTTTGCAAGACTTTGGTGAGGACTGGTCTGGGGTATTGCGGGCAGTTCTCGTCGCCCCATTAGTGGTACATGCATGTGGATGCTTTGTGGAGAGGGTGCAGAAGAGTTTTACTAGAAAGCTGCCTAGATCAGGAGGTGTTAGCTACAAGGAGAGGTCGGACAGACTTGGAGAGACGTACAAAGTTTAGTTTAGAGATATGGCGTGGAAACAGGCCCTTCGGCCCACCGAGTCCGTGCCGACCAGCAATCTCCCCAAATTATCACTACCCTACACACACTAGGGACAATTTTACATTGATACCATTTTCACATTTACAGTGCTTGCCGCGCCCGAAACCCGGGTTCAATCCTGACTACGGGTGCTGTCTGTACGGAGTTTGTACGTTCTCCCCGTGACCTGAGTGGGTTTTGTCCAAGATCTCCAGTTTCCTCCCACACTCCAAAGATGTACAGGTTTGTAGGTTAATTGGCGTGGTAAATGTAAAAAAGGTCTCCAGTGGGCGTAGGATAGCGTTAATGTACGGGGATCGCTGGTCGGCACGGTGGGCCGAAGGGCCTGTTTCCGCGCTGTATCTCTAAACTTAAACTAAAAACCAAACAAAAAACTGACCTGCAAACCTGCACGTCTTTGGAGTGTGGGAGGAAACCGAAGATCTCGGAGAAAACCCACGGAGTTCTGGAGTAACTCAAAGGGTCAGGCAGCGTCTCCGGAGAAAATGGGTAAGTGACGATTCAGGTCAGGAATCTTCTTCAGATCACATTGGACAGAGTTGAGTATAAACAAAGAACTGCAGGTGCCACGGATGAGACACAAAGCGCTGGAATAACTCAGCGAGTCGGGCGACATCTCCGGAGGAAAGGGTGAGTGATGTGTCGGGTCTGAAGAAGGGTCCCGACCCAAAACGTCGCCCGTCCTTTTTCTCCAGTGCTGCTGCCTGACCCACTTTGTGTCTATCTGTTGGACAAACTTGAATTGTTTTCTCCAGCAGTGGAGGGGAGACCAGGTAGAGAATATTAAATTAACAGTGGCATAGATAGGCTGGACAGTGTCAACCTATAACCCCAGGGCAAACACTGGAGGGCAAAGTGTTAAGATGAGAGGGGTAAACATTAAAGAAGATAGAGTCGTAGAGTAATACAGTGTGGAAACAGACCCTTCGACCCAACTTGCCCACACCGGCCAACATGTCCCTGAGTTGGATACTGAATTGGATGATCAGTTACCCCTCGGATTCCTATTAAATCTTTTCCTTTCACCTTGAACCTATGTCCTCTGGTCCTCGATTCCTCTACTCTGGGTAAAAGACTCTGTGCATCTACCCGATCTATTCCTCTTATGATTTTGTATACCTCTATAAGATCTCCCCTCATCTAGGCTCCATGGAATAGAGTCAGGGGGTGTGGGGAGAAGGCAGGGACGGGGATGATCACCCATGATCACATTGAATGGCGGTGCTGGCTCGAAGGGCCGAATGACCTACTCCTGCACCTATTGTCTATTGTTTCCCTTTACCCTGACTAGACTGAGATAGGGTTTTGACCCGAAACGTCACCAATTACTTCTCTCCAGAGATGCTGCATTTGTCCCGCTGTGTTACTCCAGCATTTTGTGTTCATCCCCAATTCATAGTCTTGCTAATCTTTGTATAACTGCAAGTTCTTGGGCATTGAGGATGACTTTTGTTTCAGCTTTGTGTCTCACCTCGATAGTTTAGTTTAGTTTAGCGATACAGTGCGGAAACAGGCCCTTCAGCCCACCAAGTCCACGCCGACCAGTAATCACCCCGCATACTAACCCTATCCAAAACACTCGGGACAATTTACATTTACACCAAGCCAATTAACCTACAAACCTGCACGTCTTTGGAGTGTGGGAGGGACCCGGAGAAAACCCGCGCAGGTCATGGGGAGAACGTACAAACTCCATTCAGACAGCACCCGTAGTCAGGATCGAACCTGGGTCTCTGGCGCTGTAAGGCAGCCGCTCCACCATGCCTCTCGATATATTATGTGTACAGTGTTTGTCTGTGAATGATCCACGACAACATACATGGTGAAACATTAGTCTTTATTCGATAAGTAATACAGAACACTCAAACTGCCAGCCATGCATATCCAGCTCGGCGTGGCTAATGAGAGCTGGCTGACCTTGTTAGTGTAGTACAGTAATACCATGTAATGGGTGGCATGTGTAGTGGAGATTATAAATGGCATGGATTAATAAGGGTTAATGTAAGTTCTTAAATCACTGGAACAAAATTAGGCCATTCGGCCCATCAAGTCTGCTCTGCCATTTGGTCATGGCTGATCCAATTTTCCATCTCAACCCCATTCTCCTGCCTTCTCGCTGTTTCCAGTAATGAGAGAGTCTAGGACCAGAGGTCATAGCCTCAGAATAAAGGAAGTACCTTTAGAAAGGAGATGAGGAGGAATTTCTTTAGTCAGAGGGTGTGAATCCGTGGAATTCATTGCCACAGACATCTGTGGTGGCCAAGTCGATGGGTGTTTTTAAGGCAGAGATTGACAGATTCTTGATTAGTGCGGGTGTCAGGGGTTATGGGGAGAAGGCAGGAGAATGGGGTTGAGAGGGAAAGATAGATCAGCCATGATTGAATGGCATAGCAGACTTGACGGGCCGAATGGCCCAGTTCTGCTCCTCTGACGTGAACTTATGACCTGTAACCTTTGATGCCCTTCCTATCAACCTCCGCTTTAAAAATACCCAGTGACTTGGTTTCCACGGCTAATTGTGGCAACGCATTCCACAGATCCATCACTCTCTGGCTAAAGAGATTCTTTACTTTAGATTTTTGACTTGGTCGGTTTCAATGAGATGCCCTCTCATGCACTTGGCTTGGACAGTTGCCTGCACTTGTAGGTATCAATACATGGGCATCACAAAGCACGGGTGGTACAGCGGTAGATTTGCTGCCTTACGGCGCTTACAGCGCCAGAGACCCGTGTTCGTTCCTGACTACGGGTGCTGTCTATACGCAGTTCGTACATTCTCCCCGTGACCTGCGTGGGTTTCCTCCGGGTGCTCGGGTTTCCTTCCACACTGCGAAGACGCGCAGGTTTGTAGGTTAATTTGCTTGGTATAAAAGTCACGAAAAGTGTCCCTAGTGTGTGCAGGATCGTGTCAATGTTCGTGGATCGCTGGTCGGGACGGACTCGGTGGGCGGAATGGTGGACGGATGGTGGACGGATGGAACCCGGGTCTCCAGCGCTGCATTCACTGTAAGGCAGCGACTCTACCGCTGCGCCACCGTGACTGCCCATATATCTAAACTAAACTAGTGTGTAGTTAAACTAGTGTCACAGTAATTCATCGTTTGCGCGTGTCACTTTAACGTTGGGCATGAGGGTTAGCTGCAGAAATAAATACATGCTGTAGTGGCAAACCCAGTGGGAGAGAACTGACAGGGAAAGGGCAAGTAAGAATTGCTGTGTTGCTGTGAACCAGAGGCTAGCACTGACGCTCAATGCACAAGGGGGCAGTTATACAGCGGATGGTCACCTGTAAACAGACTGATGTTGAGTTTGGTGCGAGCTTGGAATGCTGATTCAGACTTGCTTTTCCCTGACTTGTGCTGATGCCCTTTGATAAGTTCATAAGTAACAGGAGTAGATTTAGGCCGTTCGGCCCATCAGGTCTACTCAGCCATCCGTTCTATCGCTCCCTCTCAACCCCATTCTCCTGCCTCCTCCCCATCACCCCCGACACCCCCCCCGCACTAATGAAGAATATATCCATCGCTGCCTTAAAAATATCCATCGACTTGGCCTCCACAGCCGTCTGTGGCAATGAATTCCACAGATTCACCACCCTCTGACTGAAGAAATTTAGAAACATAGAAAAATAGGTGCAGGAGTAGGCCATTCGGCCCTTCGAGCCAGCACCGCCATTCAATATGATCATGGTTGATCATCTAAAATCAGTGCCCTGTTCCTGCTTTTTCCCCCATATCCCTTGAGCCCTAAGAGCTAAATCTAATTCTTGAAAACATCTAGTGATTTGGCCTCCACTGCCTTCTGTGTCAGAGAATTCCACAGATTCACAACTCTCTGTGTGAAGACATTTTTCCACATCTCAGTCCTAAATGGCCTTCCTATATTCTTAAACTGTGGCCCCTGGTTCTGGACTCCCCCAACATTGGGAACATGTTTCCTGCCTCCAGCGTGTCCAATACTTTAAGATTTTTTTTGTTTTCACAAGATACCCTCTCATCCTTCTAAATTCCAATGTATGCAAGCCCAGTCAAACCATTCTTTCATCATGTGACAGTCGCACCATCCCGGGAATTAACCTCGTGAACCTACTCTGCACTCCCTTAATAGCGATAATGCACTCCCTTAATAGCGGTGTGGTCTAACCAGGGCCCTGTGCAACTGCAGTAGAACCGCCTTGCCCCTAAACTCAAATCCTCTCGCAATGAAGACCAACAACATTAGCTTTCTTCACTTGTTGCATCCTCAAAAAATTCCAGAAGATTAGTCAAGCATGATTTCCCCTTCATAAATCCATGCTGACTTTGACCAATCCTGCCACTGCTTTCCAAATGCACTGCTATAACATCTTTAATAATCAACTCCAGCATATTCACCACTACCGATGTAATGCTAACTGGTCTATAATTCCCAGTTTTTTCTCTCCCTCCTTTCTTGAAAAGTGGAGTTACATTGGCTACCCTCCAGTCCACAGGAACTGATCCAGAGTCGAGATAACATTGGAAAATGATTATCAATGCATCCACGATTTCTAGGGCCACCTCCTTGAGTACTCTGGGATGCAGACCATCAGGCCCTGGGGATTTATCTGCCTTCAGTCCCAACAGTTTACCTGACACCATTTCCTGACTAATGTGGATTCCCTTCAGTTCCTCCCTCCCAATAGATCCTCAGTCCCCTACTATTTCTGGGAGATTGTTTGTGTCTTCCTTAGTGAAGACAGAATCAAAGCACTCTTTTAACTGTTCTGCCATTTCCTCGTTCCTAGAACGGAGACGAGGAAACACTTTTTCTCACAGAGAGTGGTGAGTCTGTGGAATTCTCTGCCTCAGAGACCGGTAGAGGCAGGTTCTCTGGATGCTTTCAAGAGAGAGCTAGATAGGGCTCTTAAAGAGTCAGGGGATATGGGGAGAAAGCAGGAACGAGGTACTGATTGGGGATGATCAGCCATGATCACATTGAATGGCGGTGCTGGCATGAAGGGCCAAATGGCCTACTCCTGCACCTATTGTCTATTGTCTATTGTCTATTCATCTACATTCGTCTTCACTAATCTTTTCCTTTTTACATATCTAAAGAAGCTTTTACAGTCAGTTTTTATATTCCCCGCAAGCTTTCTTTCATGCTCTTTCCCCCTCTTAATTAACCCCTTTGACCTCCTCTGTTGAGTTCTAAATTTCTCCCAGTCCTCTGGTTTGCCGCTTCTTCTGGCCAGTTTATATGCCTCTTCCTTGGCTTTAACACTATCCTTGACTTGCCTCGTCAGCCACGGTTGAGCCGCCTTCCCAGTTTGATTTTTTCGCCCGACAGGGATGAACAATTCCTGGAGTTCATCCATGCGGTCTTTAAATCTTTGCCATTGCATCTCCACCATCAACTCTTTAAGTATAATTTGCCCGTCTATTCTAGCCAATTCCCATCTCATCTTCAAAGTCTCCTTTATTCAAGTTCAGGACCCTAGTCTCGGAATTAACCGTGTCACTCTCCATCCGAATGCAGAATTCCGCCATGTTATGGTCACTGTTGCTCAATATCACTAACTAATCCTTCCTCATTACACAATACCCAGTCTAGCATGGCCTGCCCTCTAGACGGTTCCTCTACATATTGGTTTAAAAACACATCCCGTATAATTTCTCCTCATCTCGTTCCTAAAGGAACTTTCTTTAATTCTGAGGCTATGGCCTCTAGTCCTAGACTCTACCACTAGTGGAAACATCCTCTCCACATCCACTCTATGACTATTCGATAAGCCATTTCTGTGGTAGCTTCTCAAGCCTCCATCTACACCTCACGCTGCCTCGGCAAGGCCAGCAGCATAATCAAGGACCAGTCGCACCCCAGGTCACTTCCTCTTCTCCCCTCTCCCATCAGGCAAAAGGTATAGAAGTGTGAAAACGCACACCTCCAGATTCAGGGACAGTTTCTTCCTTGATGTAATCAGGCAACTGAACCATCCTAACCATTATGAGAGAGCAATCCTGAACTATTATCTACCTCATCAGAAACCGTCAGACTATCTTTGATTGGACTTTACTGGCTTTATCTTGCACTAAACAAATTATTCACCTTATTCACTTTATCATGTATCTGTACACTGTAAATGGCTGGATTGTAATCATGTATAATTTAGTTTAGTTTAGAGATACAGCGCGGAAACAGGCCATTTCGGCCCACCGGGTCTGTGCTGACCAGCGATCCCCGCACATTAACACTATCCTACACCCACTTGGGACATTTTTTTTGCATTTACTAAGCCAAATAACCAACATACCTGTACGTCTTTGGAGTGTGGGAGGAAACCGAAGATCTCGGAGAAATGGGGAGAAGGTACAAACTCCGTACAGACAGCTTGGCTAGCTTACCTTTGTTCCACATCTTTTCTCCCCGTATTCCCCAATATAGTTATCTTCTGTTACTCTTTAAACATTACCCAATCTTTGGCTTCCTGCTCATCTTTGCTAAGTACAACATAGCCAGAGGATCTGGGGTGACGGAGGAACTGAAGGAAATCCACAATAGGCAGGAAATGGTGTTGGGTAGACTGATGGGACTGAAGGCTGATAAATCCCCAGGGCCTGATGGTCTGCATCCCAGGGTAATTAAGGAAGTGGCTCTAGAAATCGTGGACGCATTGGTGATAATTTTCCAATGTTCTATAAATACAGGATCAATTCCTGTGGATTGGAGCAGAGCTAATGTTATCTCACTTTTTAAGAAAGGCAGGAGAGAGAAAACAGGGAATTATAGACCAGTTAGCCTGACATCGGTGGTGGGGAAGATGCTGGAGTCAATCATAAAAGATGAAATAGCGGCACATTTGGATAGCAGTAACAGGATCGGTCCGAGTCAGCATGGATTTACGAAGGGAAAATCATATGGAATTTTTTGAGGATGTAACTAGGAAAATGGACAAGGGAGAGCCAGTGGATGTAGTGTACCTGGACTTTCAGAAAGCATTTGTTAAGGTCCCAAATAGGAGATTAGTGGGGAAAATGAGGGCACATGGTATTGGGGGTAGAGTGCTGACATGGATAGAAAATTGGTTGACAGACAGGAAACAAAGAGTAGGGATTAACGGGTCCCTTTCAGAATGGCAGGCAGTGACTAGTGGGGTACCGCAAGGCTCGATGCTGGGACCGCAGCTATTTACAATATACATCAATGATTTAGATGAAGGGATTACGTAACATTAGCAAATTTGCAAATGGCACAAAGCTGGGTGGCAGTGTGAACTGTGAGTAGGATGCTATGAGAATGCAGGGTGACTTGGACAGGTTGGGTGAGTGGGCAGATGTATGGCAGATGCAGTTTAATGTGACTAAATGTGAGGTTATCCACTTTGGTACCAAAAACAGGAAGGACGATTATTATCTAAATGGTGTCGTTGGAAAAAGGGGAACTACAACGGGATCTGGTCAATGAAATTCAGGATGCAGGTACAGCAGGCAGTGAAGAAAGCGAATGGCATGTTGGCCTTCATAACAAGGGGAGTTGAGTATAGGAGCAAAGAGGTCCTTCTGCAGTTGTACAGGGCCCTAGTGAGATCACACCTGGAGTATTGTGTGCAGTTTTGGTCTCCAAATGTGAGGAAGGACATTCTTGCTATTGAGAGAGTGCAGCGTAGGTTCACAAGGTTAATTCCAGGGATGGCTGGACTGTCATATGCTGAGAGAATAGAGCGGCTGGGCTTGTCTACTCTGGAATTTAGAAGGATGAGAGGGGATCTTATTGAAACATATAAGATTATTAAGGGTTATTATTATAGAGGCAGGAAATATGTTCCCGATGTTGGGGGAGTCCAGAACCAAGGGCCACAGTTTAAGAATAAGGGGTAAGCTATTTAGAACGTAGACGAGGAAACACTTTTTGCACAGAGAGTTGTGAGTCTGTGGAATTCACTGCCTCAGTGGAGGCCGGTTCTCTGGATACTTTCCCGAGTGTGTGTGGGATAGTGTCAGTGTTCGGGGGTCAGTGGTCGGTGCAGACTCGGTGGGCTGAATGGCCTGTATCCAGCTGTACCTCTAAACTAAACTGAACTAATCTAATCATGTTTAATTTTGTAAGGAAGGTCCAGTTTGTGTTAGATTTCTGCTGGGCCCTTGTGTAGAAGGAAGTCAAACTCCAACTAACTGCAATCCAGTGCAGGTTAGTTATAATTAACTGTGTACTTCGATTTTCCATTAGTAGTTTTCTGGTTGATTTAATCCCAACGTCACTCTTGCGCTGGCCCTAGGTTACTCTGCCGAGCTGTGCCCTCTCATAAAGTCATAGATTGATACAATAGACAATAGACAATAGGTGCAGGAGTAGGCCAATTGGCCCTTCGAGCCAGCACCGCCATTCAATGTCATCATGGCTGATCATCCCCAATCAGTACCCCGTTCCTGCTTCTCCCCATAATCCCCTGACTCCACTATTTTTAAGAACCCGATCTAGCTCTCTCTTGAAAGCATCCAGAGAACCTGCCTCCACCGCCCTCTGACGCAGAGAATTCCACAGACTCACCACTCTCTGTGAGAAAAAGTGTTTCCTCGTCTCCGTTCTAAATGGCTTACCCCTTATTCTTAAACTGTGGCCCCTGGTTCTGGACTCCCCCAACATCGGGAACATGTTTCCTGCCTCTAGCGTGTCCAAGCCCTTAACAATCTTATATGTTTCAACATGATACAGTTAGAAACAGGCCTTCGGCCCAAGTTGCCCACACCGGCCAACATGTCCCATCGACACTGGTCCCACCTGCCTGTGTTTGCTCCGTATCCCTCTAAACCGGTCCTATCCATGTACCTGTCTAATTGTTTCTAAAATTATTCATGTACCCGTCTAAATGCCCACCAAGTCCACGTTGACCAGTGATCACTAATTCGATCCTACACACTCGGGACAATTTTAAAGAGGGCCAATTAATCTTCCAACCTTGCACCTCTTTGGGATGTGACGTTTGCAGAAGCCAATTAACCTACAATCCTGTACATATTTGCAATGTGGGAAAAAACCGGAGTACCCGGAGAAAGCCCACGAGGTCACAGTTCTTCTCTGCCTCAGAGAGCGTTGGAGGCCGGTTCTCTGGACACTTTCAAGAGAGAGCTGGATAGGGCTCTTAAAGATAGCGGAGTCAGGGGATATGGGGAGAAGGCAGGAACGGGGTACTGACTGGGGATGATCAGCCATGATCACATTGAATGGCGGTGCTGGCTCGAAGGGCTACTCCTGCACCTATTGTCTATTGTCTGCTGTGATGCTGGTGAGTAGGATGTGAGCGGGTGTGAAGGGGTGATCGATCGCTGGTCGGCGTGGACTCAGTGGGCCAATGGGCCTGTTTCCACGCCGTGTCTCCAATCCTAAACTGGAACGAATTAAAATTCTTCAGCCGGAGACACTGCGTGCTGCATTCCAGTGCTGACCTCCTTGCTGTTTGCAAATATTTTCTGCTCCCATCTGCGCGACGGCAAGTTGCTGTGAACTCATTACTTCCAATTAGGCTGGGATACTTGTTGCTGGCTGGCATGTAGGCTGATGTGAGGGGGATTGTTCCTGGGTAACGGCGCTGGTACTGCAAGTATGAAGCACATATTCACGGCTGGATGGTCCTTTACATCATCTCCAGCCCTGTGGAATGTCTTTTACTCGTGTAACCCTGTGACTCCAGATCCCTTCATTATCCTCCTGAACTGAATGGCAATTCATTCGGAGTGAACACTGCAACGTGAACTTGTGTAAACCAACATAATAGGGTGGCTCAGCTAGAGTTGCTGCCTCACAGCAGAAGACGATACCGGTTCGATACTGACTGCGGGTGCTTGTCTGTAGACAATAGACAATAGGTACAGGAGTAGGCCATTCGGCCCCTCGAGCCAGCACCGCCATTCAATGTGATCATCGCTGATCATCACCAATCAGTACCCCGTTCCTGCCTTCTCCCCATATCCCCCGACTCCGCTATCTTGAAGAGCACTATCGAGCTCTCTCATGAAAGTATCCAGAGAACCTGCCTCCACCGCCCGCTGAGGCAGGGAATTCCACAGACTCGCAACTCTCTGTGTGAAAAAGAGGCTTGTACGTTCTCCCTGTGACCGCGTGGGTTTTCCCCGGCCCTTCAGTCCGTCGTGTCTGCATCGACCAGTGATCCCCGTACACTAACGCTACCAACACATAATTCACAATTTTTACTGAACAATTCACAATTTTTACTGAAGCCAATTAACCTACAAACCTGCACATCTTTGGAGTTTGGGAGAAAGCTGGAGCACCTGGAGAAAACCCACGCAGGTCACGGGGAGAATGTACAACGTCCGTAGAGACAGCACCCGTAGTCAGGATGGAACCCGGGTCTCTGGCGCTGTAAGGCAGCAATCTACCGCTGCGCCACCGAGCCGCCCTCGTTATGTTACCCTGTCTCATAATATGTTATAAGACCTCGGAGCAGAATTGGGCCATTCGGCCCATCGAGTCTGTTTCGATCTGTAACAAAGCAAACTTTAATTTGGTGCAGAGATACAGCATGGAAACAGGCCCTTCGGCCCACTGAGTCCACGCCGACCATTGCTTCGCAATATTTCCATGTTATCCTACTTTTGCGTCCTACACACTAGGATCGCCCGTGACCTGTGTGGGTTTTCTCCAGGTACTCGGGTTTTCTCCCACATTCCAAAGATGTGCAGGGTTGTAGGTTAGTTGCCTTCTGCAAATTGCCTCTTATGTATAGGATTTAAGAAGGAACTGCAGATGCTGGAAAATCGAAGGTAGACAAAAGTGCTGGAGAAACTCAGTGGGTGCAGCAGCATCTATGGAGCGAAGGAAATAGGCAACGTTTCGGGCCGAAACCCTTCTTCAGATTCTTGAGTCTGAATATATTCTAATATATAGGATGTGAAACTGGGATAATATAGAACTAATGTACGGGTGATCATTGGTCGGTGCTGTCTTGCTGGGCCGAAGAGCCTGTTTCCCTGTGGTACCTCTTAAACTAAACTAAAAGTAGGGGTAATTTACAGAGGCCAATTAACCTCCAAATCTGCACATCATTGGAGTGTGGGAGGAAGCCGGAGCACCCGGAGAAAACCCACATGGTCACGGGGAGAACGTACAAACTTCGTACAGACACGCTAGCGGCAGGAAACATGTTCCCGATGTTGGGGGGAGTCCAGCACCAGGGGCTACAGTTTAAGAATAAGGGGTAAGCCATTTAGAACGGAGACGGGGAAACACTTTTTCACAGAGAGAGTTGTGAGTCTGTGGAATTCTCTGCCTCAGAGGGCGGTGGAGGCCGCTTCACTGGATACTTTCAAGAGAGAGCTAGATAGGGCTCTTAAAGATAGCGGAGTCAGGGGATATGGGGAGAACGGGGTACTGACTGGGGATGATCAGCCATGATCACATTGAATGGCGGCGCTGGCTCGAAGGGCCGAATGGCCTACTCCTGCACCTATTGTCTACTGACTATTGTCGAACGTTGTGGGTCAAAGGGCCTGTTCCTGCGCTGTACCGTTCTATGTTCTAACACAAGATGGCGTGGCTTTGAGTGGCCGCGGACTTGCTAGCGCCCGCCGGGGCCTTTGACCTCGACTTCGGGAGAGGAATGGAGAGCAGGGGAGAGATAAGACTTTGCCTTCCATCACAGTGAGGAGGAGATTCACTGTGATGGATGTTTGTGTAAATTGTGTTGGGTGTGTGTCTTGGTTCTTTTTTTGTATGGCTGCAGAAACCAAATTTCGTTTGAACCTCGTGTGAGGTTCAAATGACAAATAAAAGGTATTGTATTGTATTGTATTGTACTGTATTGGAAGTACAGAGACATGTACAGTAAGTGTTAATGATCGCAGTCTTTACAAACTGAAAAGAGCATTGTGTAAAATGTGTTGCACACTTTCTTTTTCTTATGCTTGTCGAGGGTGATAACCTTCCTGTTATTAATTAACTTCATTTTCTGCTGAATGTCACAAAGGCAATTCAGCTCCATGAAGTAGTTATGTACACAACGAACGCAGTTATTAAAGAAAACGTTGCACACATTCCACAGGGTGGCACGGTGGCGCAGCGGTAGAGTCGCTGCCTTGCAGCACCAGAGACCCGCCCCGGGTTCCATCCCGACTACTGGTGCTGTTAATGGAGTTTGTGACCTGCATGGGTTTTCTCCGAGATCTTCGGTTTCCTCCCACAAACAGGTTTGTGGGCTTGTGGCGGGGAACGTGCAAACATCCGAGGTCAGGATCAAACCCGGGCCTCGGCCTCTGGCGCTGTGAGGCAGTGTGATACTCTCAGTTGACATCAAGGAGGAAATTGGGTACATGCTTTACAAAGGACATAGCAGGGAGAGCTGTTGAAGAATGAGCTGCAGATGCTGGAAAAATCGAAGGTAGACCAAAATGTGGGAGAAAGTCAGCGGGTGAGGCAGCAACTATGGAGAGAAGGAATAGGCCACATTTCGGGTCGAGACCCTTTAAGGGCGGTGGAGACCGGTTCTTTGGATGCGTTCAAGAGAGAGTTAGATGGAACTGTTAAAGATAGCGGAGGCAAGGGATGTGGGGAGAAGGCAGGAACAGGGTACTGATTGTGGATGCAATCAAGTAAATGTTCTCGTAAATACCCAATCTATTCCTCTCATGATTGTGAATGATCAGCCATGATCACATTGAATGGCGGTGCTGGCTCGGGGGGCCGAATGGCCTACTCCTGCACCTGTTGTCTATTGTCTATTGTCACTGACCATTATTCCATTATTCATGTGCTGCACACTGTAAATGGTTCGATAGTCTTTCCGCTGACAGATTAGCGCGCAACAAAAATCTTTCACTGTACCATGGTACACGTGACAATAAACAAACCTGAACTGTTAGTAAGATTTGGCAACTTTGTAAAACGAGATTCGGAAGTTCATCTACATTCCCTGCCAATCCTCTTTACTGTAATTGCAATAATTTAGGTTTTGCCTTTTTTTATGGAGACTCCTTTAACCTTCTGCTTGGGTAATTATGTGGTTCAGTCATTCGGAAATGAAGTTCTTAAACATTGTATTGAGGATGATTATGGTGCTCGATTGTGCTTTTGCTATTTTAAAGATCTGGGAAAATCTCTTTTCTGCTCAGCTTCCTTGATAATAAAAGCAAAACTCCTCAAACCTTCATTCATCAGGGGAAAGTGATAGGAGCAGAAATGGGCCATTTGGCCCATCAAGTCTACTCTGCCATTCAATCATGGGTGATCTGCCTCTCAGCCCCATTCTCCTGCCCACTCCCCATAACCCCTCACCCCAGCTCAACCTGGTATGCTGGTATTAAACTTTAGACTTTAGAGATACAGGGATCACCAGCCAACTATCACCCTGTACACTAGCGCAACCCTACACACTGGGGACAATTTGCAATTTTACACCGGCCATTTCACTTACAAACCCGCACGTCTTTGGAGTGTGGGAGGAATCCGGAGCACCCGGAGAAAACCCACACGATCACGGGGAGTACGTACAAACTCCATGCGGACAGCACCCGTAGTCAGGATCGAACCCGGGGCTCTGGCGCTGTGAGGCAGCAACTCTACCGCTGCGCCACCAACCAACGGCGGGACTGTCATATGAGGAAGGATAGAAAAGACTCGGCTTGTACTCACTGGAATTTAGAAGGATGAGGGGGTATCTTATAGAACCATATAAAATTATAAAAGGACTGGACAAGCTAGATGCAGGAAAAATGTTCCCAATGTTGGGCAGGTCCAGAACCAGGGGCCACAGTCTAAGAATAAAGGGGAGGTCATTTAAGACTGAAGTGAGAAAAAAAAATTTCACCCAGAGAGTTGTGAATTTGTGGAATTCCCTGCCACAGAGGGCAGTGGAGGTCAAATCACTGGATGGATTTAAGAGAGAGTTAGATAGAGCTCTAGGGGCTAATGGAATCATGGGATACGGGGAGAAGGCAGGCACGGATTATTGATTGGGGATGATCAGCCATGATCGCAATGAAAGGCGGTGCTGGCTCGAAGGGCCGAATGACCTCCTCCTGCACCTATTTTCTATATGTAACATGTCCCATCTACACTAGTCCCACACCCGCGTTTGGCCGATATCCCTCTAAACCTGTCTTATCCATGTACCTGTCTAAATGTTTCTTAAACAATGGGATAGTCCCAGCCTCAACTACCTCCTCTGGCAGCTCATTCCATACACCCACCACCCCTTGTGTGAAAAGGTTACCCCTCGGATTCCTATTAAATTTTTCCCCCCTCACATTAAACCTATGTCCTCTGGTTCTCAATTCCACTACTCTGGGCAAGGGAGTCTGTGCATCTACCTGATCTATTCCTCTCATGATTCTGCAGCAAGTAATAATGTCATTGTTCTGTCTGTGGCACATGACAATAGAACACTCATCACACTCACACAGATGTGTGTGTATACGTGTATACTGTGCAGGTGTTGCAATGGTATGTTCGGTTTCTGTACGTTCACTCAAAAATGTATGAAAATTGGGTGAATACTGAACATTAGACAACATATAGTTATTTAGTTTGGGCTTGTACACTCTGGAGTTTAGAAGGATGAGAGGGAATCCCATTGAATTGTTAAGGGCTTGGTCACGCTAGAGGCAGGAAACATGTTCCCGATGTTGGGGGAGTCCAGAACCAGGGGCCACAGTTTAAGAATAAGGAGTAAGCCATTTAGAACGGAGACGAGGAAACACTTTTTCTCACAGAGAGTCTGTGGAATTCTCTGCCTCAGAGGGCGGTGGAGGCCGGTTCTTTGGATGCTTTCAAGAGTGAGCTAGATAGGGCTCTTAAAAATAGCGGAGTCAGGGGATATGAGGAGAAGGCAGGAACGGGGTACTGATTGGGGATGATCAGCCATGATCACATTGAATGGCGGTGCTGGCTCGAAGGGCCGAATGGCCTACTCCTGCACCTATTGTCTATTGTCTATTAGTTTAGTTTAGTTTAGAGATACAGCGCGGAAACCGGCCCTTCGGCCCACCGAGTCCCCGCCGACCAGTTATCCCCGCACATTAACACTACCCGACACACACACACACACACTGGGGACAATGTACAATTATACCAAGCCAATTAACCTACAAACCTGTACATCTTTGGGTGTGCGGGAGGAAACTGGAGCACCCGGAGAAAACCCACGCGGTCACGTGGAGAACGTACAAACTCTGTTCATACAAGCACCCGTAGCCAGGATTGAACCCGGGTCTCCGGCGCTGGAAGGCAGCGACTCTACCGCTGCGCCACCGTGCCGCTCTCATTATCATGTCTTTCTGTCTCATAAGAATTGGTCCATTCGACCCACGGATTCTGCTCCGATCTTTAACAAAGCAAACTTTAGTTCCGTTTAGAGATACAGCGTGGAAACAAGCCCTTTGGCCCACTGAGTCCACGCCGACCAGTGATGACCCGTTCACACAATTTCCGTTACCCCTCTGTCGCATCCTAGACACTAGGATCAGCTGTAACCTCGTGGGTTTTCTCCAGGCGCTCCAGGTTTCTCCCACATGTGCAGGTTGCAGGTTAATTGACTTCTACAAATTGAAACTGAGATAATATAGAACTTGTGTACGGGTGATCATTGGTCGGCGTGGACTCGGGCCGAAGGGCCTGTTTCCATGCTGTATCTCTAAAACTAACTCAAACTACCCAGAAGTATTGTGTGTCCCCTGGAGCACTTGTCTGCCATTTCTTTTAATTTTTATTGCAAAATAGACTTTATACAAGTACCAAATATATACAATACATGAACCAATACAAAACAATTCATCCGACATTCTCGGTGCTTGCCCTTGCCACTCATGGTGTGGAATCCCTTCCCTTATTTTGAGGTGCGTCTCCACCACATCCTGCCCCCCATGTCCAGCAGCGGAAGGACCCCAGACTGTCGCCCTCCCCCCACCGAGCCTTGGCATTGGCTGCACCAAGCTTCAGTGCGTCCCTCAGAACCTACTCCTGCAGTCTGCAGTGGGCCAGTCGGCAACGTTCCCCGACAGACATCTTG
The DNA here is from genome assembly GCF_010909765.2 of Amblyraja radiata. Taxonomy (NCBI): domain Eukaryota; kingdom Metazoa; phylum Chordata; class Chondrichthyes; order Rajiformes; family Rajidae; genus Amblyraja; species Amblyraja radiata. The sequence goes on along the minus strand of NC_045958.1, from coordinate 109,049,398 downwards.
CTCCGCTGGGAGGTCAACAACGCTCGGGCTGACCAAAGAGCGTCTTTCACCGAGTTGATGATCTTCCAGCAGCACTCGATGTCAACTAAGCTCGGTCTCCGGTGCTTTAGATAGTGAGACCTACATTACACTTGCTGTTGAGTGCACTTTGGCCTTGAGTTCTGGGCAACACCTATCAACCAGAGTGTCGCCTTGTGTCTGCTGCCCTGTAACATGATCATATAATCTGCCTTTCATTACAAACATCATTTATGAAAACACATTTAGCGTAACATAGTAGTTCAGCTTATATGACAGAGATTGATGAGGGATTTAATTGCCTGGGTTATTTACAAAGTGTATTTTAGCCTGCCAGCATCTGAATTTTTATTTGAATGGAAACATACAGGGGGATCTATAGGCTTTTCCTTGCTAATAAATAGAATAATTAGTTGGCACCCAAAATGAATGAAAAACCTTTCAATTTAAATTGCCTTACAGATTATTTTTAAATTTTATTTTCATAGAGATACAGCGTGGAAACAGGCCCTTCGGCCCAGCGAATCCGTGCCGACCAGTGATCCCCGCACATTAACACTATCCTACACACACTAGGGACAATTTACATTTATACCAAGCGATTTAACCTACAAGGCTGTACGTCTTTAGAGTGTGGGAGGAAACCGGGGATCCTGGAGAAAACCCACGCAGGTCACGAGGAGTACCCTACAGACAGCACCCGTATTCAGGATGCAACCTGGGTCTCTGGCGCAGTAATGGGCCTGTCCCACTTAGGCAACTTTATAGGCGACTGCAGGAGACTGCGGTCGCTACGTGTTTGTGGGTGGTTGCCGGGGAGTCGACTTCATGGCCGTGAGGAGTTCCCGCATTCTGGGAACTAGTCGCGGCCTCATTATGGTCGCCGTGAATTTTTCAACATGTTCAAAAATTAGCGGCGACCAAAATGATGCCGCCATGTAGAGCAGCGAGAATTCTCGTGCCGTAGATGGGTCGCCAGGAGGTTGAAGGTTCTCGTAGGTTCCCGTAGGTTGTAGCCAGTGCTGACCGGTGAATTTCATTGGCTCATTGGGAAAAAAAAACATAAGCAGTAGTTTTCAGAACGAAGGATAACCGACCGGTAATGTTAAATGTCCGCCGAGCTTCACAGCCGTGTATCTCTGGCTTCTTAAAAGTTGTCTCCAGTCCTTCTCCGCCCTCTCCACCCCCTCCTCTCCCCCCCCCCCCCTCTTTTAATGAACTTGCCGTGCATTGTGCTTTAGCCATCTTAATTACAGCGCCAACCTTCCTGTCCCTCCAATGTTCCGGTTTCCTCCCACATCCCAAAGACACGTGTGTTTGTTTGTACACTAAATGGCCTTTGTAAATTGCCCCAAGCGTGTGGGAAGTTGACAAGAAAGTTGGATAACCCAGAGCTGGTGTGAACGGGAGATCGATGGTCAGCGTGGACTCGGTGGGTTGAAGGGGCCCGTTTCCATGCTGTATCCTGAAATTAACCAAACCGGGCCTGATGTGTGCGTAATGAGACTGGGCGAATGACGGTCTCATAACCCTACGCTGGCAATTAGTTCACGTTAGCCATCGGAGAGCCGAGGGAGGCCATCTGAGAGCGAGGAACGCAGCCGAGAACAAAGGGGGTCCCGGGGTTGTGGGGGGTCGAGAACAGGGGGGGTCTCAGCTGGGGCCTGCCTGTTACCACAGGCGGGTAGTAGATAGTTCAGTGAATGGTAATAACTCTGTCAACGCCAGAAGCATGGAGACTCTGCATACTGCCTCAGTGAGGTGTGCTGTATGGTTTTACCGGGTTGAACGCAGAATGAAGCATTTCACTGGAGCGAGCTACATGTGACAATAAAGTATAATTGAATCATTGAATTGAATCATTGCATTATATGGCTCCCGCTACTGGAGTCAAGATCGTCCCGTCAACGGAGGGCTCAAGGCCCCCGACCGCGGGAGAGCAAAGGGAAGAGATTGAACCTTTTTCCGCCTTCCATCACAGTGAGGAATGTGGAGGAGTCACTGTGGTGGATGTTTATGTTAAAATGTATTTTGTGTGTTCCGTTGATTTTTATTTCTACGACTGACTTGGCAAATGAAATTCCTCGTATGTCGCAAAACGTACTTGGCTAATAAAGTATTATTGTGATTGTGATTGTGATCTAAACATTTACGTATACAATTTCTGCATTTCTTAAGTGTGCAAAATATTTGCACCAATCTGCTTCCAAAACTGTGATGGTTAGGGTTGCCAACTGTCCCGTATTAGCCGGGACATTCCGTATATTGGGCTAAATTAAACAGCACCGCCCTTGTCCCGTATTTGACTGCTACTACTCGGGTCGAGGCGACTGTCGGGTCGCAGCTTCCGGACCCGTCTCACCCGTCCCGACGTAGTGCAGCCCATGGAGTGCAGCAGCAGCAGCGCCTCGCCCGTGACCCCATCGGTCGGCAGCCCGGCCAGCTGTCCGACCTTCGGACCTTCGCTTACCGCCGACACCACCACCCCTCCTTCTCATGGCCGATCATCGGTTCATGAATTGGATGGGGAGCCGGACTTTACGTGCGATGCCCCATGGCCCAGGCCAAAACTCCTCAGCTGGCCCGCCGGCTGGGCTTTGTGTGCTGTCCAGCACCCGGGCAAACTCATCATTCACCCAGCCACGGCCGAGTCAGTCAACGAATTGCCGTCTGGAATTTGTCCCGTATTTTGACCTTTTGTCCCTTATTTGGGAGTGAGGAAGTTGGCAACCCGAGTCATGGTGGTCCTTTTGGGCTGGACTGTCCCTTGACTGAATTGAGAATTCGACCCTGTGTCAATCTCTCGTTAACATAGCGACTCCTCAATAGATTGCCAACTGGTTTAAAAGTGAAAAGCATTCCTCACCTTCATTTCACCCTGCGTGTACTTCACATGAACCTACGGCTGCCAGTTGTTATGGGGAAACAGAAACATGGCCATTTGGCCATTCGAGCCAGCACCGCCATTCAATGTGATCATGGTTGATCATCCCCAATCAGTACCCCCGTTCCTGCCTTCTCCCCACATCCTTTGATTCCTTTATTCATAAGAGCTAAATCTCCCTTAGAAGGGGTTAAGACCCCATATGGAGTTCATTGCTGTGGAGGCTGTCAATGGATATTTTAAGGCAAAGATCGACAGATTCTTGATCAGTACGGGTGTCAGGGGTTATGGGGAGAAGGCAGGAGAATGGGGTTAGGAGGGAAAGATAGATCAGCCATGATTGAATGGCGGAGTAGACTTGATGGGCCGAATGGCTTCATTCTGCTCCTATCACTTATGACTTTATGACAATCTCAATCGCAAGGGCTGCTTCCAATTATGTAAGCTGGCCAGTTTTAGCTGTTGTGTTATCTGAGTACCACTGCCCTGGTAACCCCGTCACCTATCTCTGCAGTACTTTGTTTGATTGAAAGATACAGCATGGGAACAGGTGCATCGGACCCAACGAGTCCATGCCGACCACCGAACACCGCTTCACACCAGCTCTCCAAAAGCCCACGTTTGTATCCACTCCCTAAACAGGCAATTTGCAGAAGCCAATTAACCTGCAAACGTCCTTTGGAGTATGGGAGGAAACTGAAGCACCCGGAGAAAACCCACGTGGGCACAGGGAGAACTTGCAAACTCCACACAGACGGCACCCGAGGACAAGATCGAACTCGGGTCCCTGGCGCCATCTCTCCCAGCTGCACCACTGTGCCGCCTTGACCTCCGAGACTCCAACACCAGTAAAATATCCAAACACTGTTGAAATAACTCACTTGATGCCTGATCTAAGATAAGCTGCAAGTTAATTGAGTACAAGGGCGGCACGGTGGCTCAGCGGTAGAGTTGCTGCCTCACAGCGCCAGAGACCCGGGTTTAATCCTGACTACAGGTGCTGTCTGTACGGAGTTTGTACGTTCTCCCCGTGACCGCTTAGGCTTTCTCCGGGTGCTCCGGCTTCTTCCCACACTCCAAAGATGTAAAGGTTTGTAGGTTAATTGGCTTGGTATAATTGTAACTTGTCCCCAGTGTGTGTAGGATAGTGTTAGTGTGCGGGGATTGCTGGTCGGCACGGACTCGGTGGGTTGAAGGGCCTGGTTCCATGCTGTAACTCTAAACTAAACTAAACAAGAAAGATCATATCTGTGATTTCTGCAGATAACACTGACATAGAGTCGTACAGCATGGAAACAGGCCTTTCGGCCCAACTCAACCATGCTGGTCAAGCTACCCAATTAAGCTAGTCCCATTGCCTGTGTTTGGCCCATCTGAACCTTTCCTATCCATGTACCTGTTCAAATGCCTTTCAAATGTTGTTCTAGTCCCTGCTTCATCTACCTTATCTGGCAACTCGTCCATGCACCCACCACCCTCCGAGTGAAATAGTCGCCCCTATTAAATCATTTCCCTATGAATCTATAACTTTATGGGCAATAGATATGCATGCCAAGGAATAAACCCGTAGCCGGGTCTGTCATATGCTGAGAGAATTGAGCGGCTGGGCTTGTATACTCAGGAATTTAGAAGGATGAGAGGGTATCTTATTGAAACATATAAGACTCCATATCCCCTGATTCCGCTATTTTTAAGAGCCCTATCTAGCTCTCTCTTGAAAGCATCCAGAGAACCTGCCTCCACCGCCCTCTGAGGCAGAGAATTCCACAGACTTACCACTCTCTGTGAGAAAACGTGTTTCCTCATCTCCGTTCTAAATGGCTTACCCCTTATTCTTAAAGGCAGGAAACATGTTCCCGATGTTGGGGTAGTCCAGAACCAGGGGCCACAGTTTAAGAATAAGGGGTAAGCCATTTAGAATGGAGATGAGGAAACACTTTTTCACACAGAGAGTTGTGAGTCTGTGAAATTCTCTGCCTTAGTGGAGGCAGTTCTCTGGATACTTTCAAGAGAGAGCCAGATAGGGCTCTTGAAGATAGCTGAGTCAGGGGATATGGGGAGAAGGCAGGAACGGGGATGATCAGCCGTGATCACATTGAATGGCGGTGCTGGCTTGAAGGGCCGAATGGCCCACTCCTGCACCTATTGGCTATTGTCTATTGCCTATCTGATTATGGTACGAGCTGCTGGAGGAGGTAGTTGAGGCAGGTGTTTCGCGATGTTTAGGAAGCATTTGGACAGGTACATGGATAGGATGGGTTTAGAGGGATCTATGGGCCAAACACAGGCAGGTGGGACTCAGTGTAGATGGGTCATGTCGCTCGGTGTGGGCAAGTTGGGCCGAAGGGCCTGTTTCCACACTGTGTCACTCTGTGATTAGAGACACCACTTGTTATTGTGTTGAGGAGTTCATAAATTGTGGGTGTAGAATTGTGGCCATTCGGTCCATCAAGTCTACCCCGCCACTCAATATCTGACCCTTCAACGTCAGTTCAGAAGATACATGGTTGGTCCGACAGCATTGTTAAAGTCAACACTTTGATTTGGGGTTGTGCACCACATACTGCCAATCCAATTTGCTCTTCCTCATAAGTTCATAAGCGATAGGAGCAGAAATAGGACATTCAGCCCGTCAAGTCTATTCAAGGTTTCAAGGTCAGTTTATTGTCACATGTACCAGTTAAGGTACAGTGAAATTAGAGTTCCCATACAGCCATACTAAGTGAAAAGCAACAAGACACACGACCACATAAAAGTTCACATAAACATCCACCACGGTGGATTCCACGTTCCTCACTGTGATGGAAGGCAATAACGTTCCATCTCCTTCCTCTTTGTTCTCCCGCGGTCGGGGCAGTCGAACCATCCGCAGTCGGGGCGGTCGAAGCCCCCGTCGGGGTGATCGAAACTCCCGCGTCGGGGCGGTTGAAACTGTCTCCGTGGCATGGAGCGACCGAGTCAGCCTCTTCTTACCAGAGACCGCGGGCTTCACTCATGGCTGATCTATCTTTACCTCTCAACCCCACTCTCCCGCCTTCTCCCCGTAACCCCTGACACCCGCACTAATTTGGCGGGCAAAGTACTTTTGTTCAGCAACTCGGACTCCCCCTGCATTTGACCTGTACAGTACCCAAGCTGCGTGACCCTGTGACCTTTCCCTGTAGCTCAGCACCCTCGCCTTCCTGGCGACATCCTCGTCAATCTTCCCTGCACTCTTTCATAGAAACATAGAAAATAGGTGCAGGAGGAGGCCCTTCGAGCCAGCACCGCCATTCATTGTAATCATGGCACGTCGTCCCCAATCTATAACCCGTGCCTGCCTTCTCCCCATATCCCTTGATTCCACCAGCCCCTAGAGCTCTCTCTAAAGGCCCTGTCCCACTTGCGTGTCCTTGGCACGCAAATTACGCGACCTCGTCGTCGCGTTGAGGCGCACAGGCATCGTGTGGCCGCGCGGGCCCGGTCCCACTGCTAAGCGCGGAGGGTTATGGAGTTGTGCGCGATATCGTGCGGTGCTCTGAAATTTTGTAGCGAAAGAAATCTTCACGCTCCAACGGCCTGTCGTGTAACTGACGGCCAAAGTCATACAAGACCCTGACGCAACGCAACGTCTCACCTCCAACACCAGCAGAAGCAGGCAAACGATCGTCGAACTCAGCCTGGGGCTCACGGCCGTTGCGGTCCGGATCCGCCCCCACTTCTACTCCGAGAGCGGGGCCAAGAAAATTGAAGATAGACACAAAATACAGGAGTAACTCAGTGGGACCGGCAGCATCTCTGGAGAGAAGAAATGAGTGATGTTTTGGGTCGAGACCCTTCTTTCAGACTGAAGAAGAGTCCAGCATTTTGTGTCCATCTTCAAATGACGTCACGCGCTCCAGATGGCTGTGCGGGCGCATGAAATCGCGCGCGACCTTCGTGGGACTGCCGCGCCTCAACCCGACCACGAGGTCACGTAATTAGCATGCCAAGGACACGTACGTGGGACAGGGGATTTGCTCTCACTTAAATCCATCCAGTGACGTGGCCTCCACTGCCCTCTGCTGCAGGGAATTCCACAAATTCACAACTCTCTGGGTGAAATGACAGTTTCAGCTGAACGACATCCTTCCCATAGCATTAACAACATCCTTCCTGTATTCCTGTTGCAATGGATGCCGTGAGGCATTTGTTCCTCTCAGTGTCACCATAACACTAATACATCTGGAGAATTTAGCTTCCTGACCTTGTTCAGATTAACGAAATGCCCTAACCTGGATAGAGTGGATGTGGAGAGGATGTTTCCACTAGTGGGAGCGTCTATGAGCAGAGGCCGTAGCCTCAGAATAAAAGGACCTACCTTTAGAAAGGAGATGAGGAGGAATTTCTTTAGTCAGAGGGTGGTGAATCTGTGGAATTCTTTGCCACAGAAGGCTGTGGAGGCCAAGTCAGTGGATATCCTTTAAGGCAGAGATAGATTCTTGATTAGTACAGGTGTCAGGGGTTATGGGGAGCAGGTAGGAGAATGATGAGAATTAGGGTGGCATGGTGGCCCAGCGGTAGAGTTGTTGCCTTACAGCGCTTGCAGCGCCAGAGACCCGGGTTCGATCCTGACTACATGTGCTGTCTGTACGGAATTTGTGCATTCTCCCCGTGACCTGCGTGGGTTTCCTCCGAGACCTTTGGTTTCCTCCCACACTCCAAAGGTTTGTAGGTGAATTGGCTTGGTAAATGTAAAGAAATTGTCCCTAGTGTGTGTAGGATTGTGTTAATGTGCGGGTATCACTGGTCGGCGAGGACTCGGTGGGCCGAAGGGCCTGTTTCCGTGCTGTATCGCTAAACTAAATAAACTAAACCAAAATGGGGTGAGGAGAGATAGATCCACCATGATTGAATGGCGGAATAGACCAATTCTGCTCCTATCACTTATGACCCTATGACCCCTGCCTGATGTGATTGTGCTCTCTGACCCAAAGATCCTATAGCAAGCAAGATAGCCCACTCGACGAAAAAGACGTAGTACGATCATGGGCAGATTCATGGGTAATTTTCGGCCCCATTTCCGTAACCGGCTTCTGTCTCCGCATCAAAGATCCCATCACAGCGGAGCAAAGATACTAGTGCGGAGACGGAAGCCGGTTACGGAAACATCCTCGTAAAAATAAAAGTTCTTTGGTAAAAATCTTCTCCCCATTTTCATAATTATAATTTATTAACACAAACTGTTCCCCCGCAACGTTGATTACACTGCGAGTCGGGTCGGGGTCGGGTTACTGAAATGGGTGAAAAAAAGGCCCACATTCCGCTCCGTTGCGTACTACACGTCAGCCCATTGCATTTAGCAGGAGTGGTCTATCTTGCTCCGCTATGGGATCTTTGCTCTGACCCAGTTTCTCAGGCCCAGCCTGCTCTTTATTTCCACGTGGTTCACAGTACAACATTATTATTACAATGGAACATATTGTCTTGAGCTCCAGACTCCCTGAGTGTGCGGCCCGGATAACATCCTCACACCAGGAATTCACTGACACTGCAGTCAAAGAAATAGTCATACAACACAGGAACGGGCCCTTCGGCCCAACTGATCCATGCCCACCAAGGTATCCCATCTAAGCTTGTCCTATTTGCCTGCGTTTTGAAAATAGTTCAATTGCTTTTCTGGAGGGAAGGAAGGGTGATTAGTTTAGTTTAGAGACACAGCGTGGAAACAGGCTCTTCGGCCCACGGAGTCCGCGCCGAACATCGATCCAACGCACACTCGCGCTATCCTACACACGGGGGACAACGCAGGTCACAGGGAGAACGTACAGTACAAACTCCGTACAGACAGCACCCATAGTTAGGATGGAACCTGGGTCTCTTGCGCTGTGAGGCAGCAACTCTACCGCTGCGCCACCGTGCCGCCCATCGTTTTTCACGCTGCAGTTTCCCAAATGTTGTCAAGAATATTTTCCACAATCCCTTTCTTGAATTCTAGTTGCAATATTCTCTTTACAAAGATCACGGTTTTAAATTAATGCAGCGCACGCCTTTTTTTGTTAATCAAATGACACGTTGAATAGGATTCTGCATATCATGGATATCCAGCGAAAAATGTTAAATCATTCAACAGTCTTCTGAAAGAGTACATGTCCTGAACATTTTATTACATGCAACATTGAACAGTACAGCTCAGGAACGGGGTCACAGTTTGTGCAGAACATGATGCCAAGTTAAACTGATCTCATCTGCCTGTACCTGACCCATATCCCTCTATTCCCTGCACCTACCTCCACGTGCCGATCTAAAAGCCTCTTAAACACCACTATCATATCTGCCTCCACCACCACCCCTGGCAATGCGTTCCAGGTAGTGTGGCCAACTTCCTCACTCCCAAATAAGGTCAAAATACGGGACAAATTCCCCACGGCAATTCGTTGACCGACTCGGCCGTGGCTGGGTGAATGATGAGTTGGCCCGGGTGCTGGACTGCACACAAAGCCCAGCCGGTGGGCCAGCTGAGGAGTTTTGGCCTGGGCCGCGCGACGTCGCGCGCAAAGTCTGGCGCCCCAACTCGTGAACCGATGATCGGCCATCAGAAGGTGGTGGTGTCGGCGGTAAGCGAAGGTCAGAAGGTCGGACAGCTGGCCGGGCTGTGTAAAAAAATACTTGCCTGGAACTACTCCATTAGACTTTCTCCCTCTCACATTCTAGCTATGCCCTCTAGTATTGGACATCTCCACCCTGGGAAAATGTTCCTGTGTCTGCACCATCTACGCCTCTCACGGTGCTATTTATTTCTATCAAGTTCCCTATAACCTCCGACTGCTCCAGAGAAAACAATCCAAGTCTAACCAACCTCTCCATCTAACTGTAGGGGGGAACTGCAGGTTTCCACCGAAGATAGACACTAAATGCTGGAGTAACTCAGCGTGTCAGGCAGCTTCTCTAGGGGAAAAGGAATAGGTGACGTTTTAGGTCGAGACCCTTCTTCATGGAGTGCAGCAGCAACTCTACCACTGCGCCACCGTGACCACCAGTGGTCATGTTGCCAGGACTCGAGGGGCCGAGCTATAGGGAGAGGTTGAGCAGGCCAGGACTTGGAGTGAGGGGTGATCTTATGGAGGTGTACACAATAGGCAGTGAAGAAAGCGAATGGTATGTTAGCTTTCATAGCAAAAGGATTTGAGTATAGGAGCAGGGAGGTTCTACTGCAGTTGTACAGGGTCTTGGTGAGACCACACCTGGAGTATTGCGTACAGTTTTGGTCTCCAAATCTGAGGAAGGACATTATTGCCATAGAGGGAGTGCAGAGAAGGTTCACCAGACTGATTACTGGGATGTCAGGACTGTCTTATGAAGAAAGACTGGATAGACTTGGTTTATACTCTCTAGAATTTAGGAGATTGAGAGGGGATCTTATAGAAACTTACAAAATTCTTAAGGGGTTGGACAGGCTAGATGCAGGAAGATTGCTCCCGATGTTGGGGAAGTCCAGGACAAGGGGTCACAGCTTAAGGATAAGGGGGAAATCCTTTAAAACCGAGATGAGAAGAACTTTTTTCACACAGAGAGTGGTGAATCTCTGGAACTCTCTGCCACAGAGGGTAGTCGAGGCCAGTTCATTGGCTATATTTAAGAGGGAGTTAGATGTGGCCCTTGTGGCTAAGGGGATCAGAGGGTATGGAGAGAAGGCAGGTACGGGATACTGAGTTGGATGATCAGCCATGATCATATTGAATGGCGGTGCAGGCTCGAAGGGCCGAATGGCCTACACCTGCACCTAATTTCTATGTTTCTATGTTTCTATGATAAGAGGAATAGATCGGGTAAACACACAGTGTATGAGAAAGAACTGCAGATGCTGGAAAAATCGAAGGTAGACAAAAAAGCTGGAGAAACTCAGCGGGTGAGGCAGCATCTATGGAGCGAAGGCATTGGTGACGTTTCGGGTCGAGGCCCTTCTTCAGACTGATTGGGTAAACGCACAGAGTCTCGTGCCCAGAGTAGGGGAATCAAGAACCAGAGGACAAAGGTTTAAAGCGAGGGGGGAGAGATTTACTAGGATCCTAACGGGTAACTTTTTCACACAACGGGCGGTGGGTGTATGGAACGAGCTGCCGGAGGAGGTAGTTGAGGCTGGGACTATTGCAGCGTTGAAGAGTCATTCAGACAGGTACGTGGATAGGACAGGTTTGGAGGGATATGGGCCAAACGCAGGCAGTTAGGACAAGATAAGATGGGACATGTTGGTCGGCGTTGTGCTGAAGGGCATGTTTCCATGCTGTATGACTCTATAACTATAACTGAGGATAAATTGCACCTCTGAGTGTGCAATTCATTCTCTGCTGCCAGATTTCTAGGCATTGTCACTTTCTGGAGATGGAAACTGTGAAGATTTCCTCGAGGTGTGTGAGGAACAATGAACTAGCCTGTGAGAATAATTAGGAACATAGAAACTAGAGTAGAACATTGAACAGTACAGTACAGCAACAGGCCCTTCGGCCCACAATGTCTATACCAAAGATGGAAGGGAAATTGTGAGAGAGCTCTGTGAGACGGTCTTTTCATAGACCAGTACAGCACAGCGACAGGTAGGGTTGCCAACTTTCTCACTCCCAAATAAGGGACAAAAGGGCAAAATACGGGACTAAGTTCCCGACGGCAATTCATTGACCGACTCGGCCGTGGCTGGGTGAATGATGAGTGGGCCCGGGTGCTGGACTGCACACAAAGCCCAGCCGGCGGGCCAGCTGAGGAGTTTTGGCCCGGGCCGCGCGACGTTGCGCGCAAAGTCCGGCGCCCCATCCAACTCACGAACAAATGATCGGCCATGAGAAGGAGGGGTGGTGGTGGTGTCGGCGGTAAGCGAAGGTCCGTAGGTCGGGCAGCTGGCCGGGCTGCCGACCGACGGGGCCACGGGCGAGGACCTGCTGCTGCTGCTGCACTCCATGGGCTGCACTACGTCGGGACGGGTGAGGCGGGGCCGGACGGGACAAATCAATTTAGCCCAATATACGGGATGTCCCGGCTGATACGGGACAGTTGGCAACCCTAGCGACAGGCCCTTCAGCCCACAATGTTTGTGCCAAACATGATGCCAAGTTACACTAATCTCCTCCACCTGCCCTGCACATAATCAATATCACGCCATTCCCTGCATGTCCATGTGCCTATCTAAAAGCCTCTTTAAGCCTCTCCAGCTTTTTGTCTACCTTCGATTTTTTCAGTTTTTTCTTAAACGAGTGTCAGTAAAAGTGGTTTTTAACAAAAAAAATAATAATGGATGTTTATCAACATGTAATTTGTTAGCAATGGGATGCACAAAAATAGTTGGAAGATGGATAAAAAGAATTGGCAGATCTTGGGAATATGTGTGTGGATGCATCTTGAGTTCAACTTAATAAGTGTGTAGGGAGAAGAAGTTGTATAAAGGATAGGAGGATGCTATTTATAGATTTTAATTATGGAAGTGTCGGCCAAGAATACCACATAGGCCCATGAGAACAGTAAGATTTAGAACAGAAATGGACTGTCTCCCCTACTTGAGTCACTCTAGCCATTTAAAACACTGTTGATTCACCACCCTCTGACTAAAGACATTCCACCTCATCTCCTTCCTAAAGGTATGTCCTTTTATTCTGAGGCTATGCCCTCTAGTCCTAGACTCTTCCGCAAGTGGAAACATCCTCTCCACAGTCACTGTTTGGATTTTTGGATTTTTGGATTTTTGGATTTTTGGATTTTTGGATTTTTGGATTTTTTTTTTTGCACCAGATTTTGAACATACTTTTCATTGTGGTACTTGCTAATTGAAGAACGCTGCACAGATAGTGAAATCTTCTCGTAATTAAGGAATAACATATTGTTGGCACATTCCATGCCAACAAATAATAATTAGCAGTGAGGATCATCTGTTCACAACGTCTGTTTTCTGCCTAAAATCAAGGAAATGCTGAAGTGATCAGTGTTGGGCCTTTTACATTTTACGTCCTTTAAGCAAGTATAGTATCTTTATAAGATAGGCACAAAGTGCTGGAGTAACTCAGCGTGTCAGGCAGTGTCTCTGGAGAAAAAGATGAGTGATGTTTCGGGTTTGAGAGAATGGAGCGGCTGGCTTGTATACTCTGGAGTTTAGAATGATGAGAGGGGATCTTATTGAAACATATAAGATTATTAAAGGGCCTGTCCCACTTACGCGACTTTTTTGGCAACTGCTGGCACCTGTCATAGGTCATTACAGATGGCCGATCATTTTCAACCTGTCGAAAATTCAGCGGCGACCAGAACAAGGTACGACTCTTTGGGCGACTACTCACAACCATATAGGCTTCACCCCGCGACATGTCGCCAGGGTGTCACCTGCATGGTCGTGAGTCGTCTCCTCAGTCGCCCAAAGAGTCGTAGCATCTTTCTGGTCGCCGCTGGATTTTCAACATGTTGAAAATTTCCGGCGACCTGCAACGACCTATGACGGGTGCCGGCAGTCGCCGTAAAAGTCGTGTAAGTGGGACAGGCCCTTCAGGGTTTGAACACGCTAGAGGGAGTCCAGAACCAGGGGCCATGGTTTAAGAATAAGGGGTAAGCCATTTAGAGCAGAGAAGAGGAAACACTTTTTCTCACAGAGAGTTGTGAGTCTGTGGATTTCTGTGCCTCAGAGGGCGGTCGAGGCCAGTTCTCTGGATACTTTCAAGGGGGAGCTAGATAGGGCTCTTCAATATAGCGGAGTCAGGGGATATGGGGAGAAGGCAGGAACGGGGTACTGATTGTGGACGATCAGCCATGATCACAGTGAATGGCAGTGCTGGCTCGAAGGGCCGAATGGCCTACTCCTGCACCTATTGTCTATTGTCTATTGTCCCGACCCAAAACGTCACCCATCCTTTTTCTTCAGAGATGCTGCCTGACCCACTCAGTTACTCCAGCACTTTGTGTCTATCTTTGGTATGAAGCAGCATCTGCAGTTCCTTGTTTGTACATATCCTTATCATCTACCCTGGAGGTAATGCAGGCTGCATTGAGATGCAGTGACAGATGCATGCATGAAACAATGCGATGCATGTAACAAATGCAATGCTAGCATTTATTTCGCGAGGACTAGAATATAAAAACAGGGATGTAATGCTGAGGCTTTATGGGGCACAGGTAAGATCGCATTTGGAGTATTGTGAGCAGTTTTGGGCCCATATCTGAGGAAGGATGTACACTGGCGTTGGAGAGGGTCCAGAGGAGATTTATGAGAATGATTGAACCCGGGCCTCTGGCAGCTCTACCGCTGTGCCACACCTAATTCTGTACTTACTTGTCTTGGACGTTCTTATTCTGTGCTTACCTGCAAGAGCGGAGACTTTGAGACTGCTGCCCGATATGTAGTTGCCATTACAACATGGAAACACTGATGCTAATAGAATTACTGCACTAACCAGCAATGTCTTGTTTTGGAAATTTAAGGTGCTGAATCTACCTGTTCCATGAAACATGTTCCATAGAAACATAGAAACATAGAAAATAGGTGCAATAGGAGGTAATTCGGCCCTTCGAGCCAACATCGCCATTCATTGTGATCATGGCTGATCGTCCCCAATCAATAATCCGTGCCTGCCTTCTCCCCATATCCCTTGATTCCACTAGCCCCTAGAGCTCTATCTAGCTCTCTCTTAAATCCATCCAGTGATTTGGCCTCCACTGCCCCCTGTGGCAGGGAATTCCACAAATTCACAACTCACTGGGTGAAAACGTTTTTTTCTCACCTCAGTCTTAAATGACCTCCCCTTTATTCTAAGACTGTGGCCCCTGGTTCTGGACTCGCCCAACAGTGGGAACATTTTTCCTGCATCTAGCTTGTCCAGTCCTTTTATAATTTTACATGTTTCTATAAGATCTTCCCCTCATCCTTCTAAACTCCAGTGAATACAAGCCTAGTCTTTTGAATCTTTCCTCATATGACAGTCTCGTCATCCCAGGAATCAATCTCGTGAACCTACGCTGCACTGCCTCAATCACAAGGATGTCCTTCCTCAAATTAGGGATGTCCTTCCTCAAATTAGGATAAGGGGGGGGGACTTCACTTCCCAAAGAAGCCTTTTACAACATTTCAGAAGCTCAGTGATATTGCGTGTAGTGCTGAGAAATTGAGTTTAACTTAGTTGGGTTGAGTTTAATGTCACGTGTACAGAGGTAGAGTGAAAAGCTTTTGTTGCGTGCTAACCAGTCAGTGCAAAGACAATACATGATTACAACCGAGCCATTTACAGTGTACAGATAAAAGGAATGATGTGAAGAATGTTTAGTGCAGGATGAAGTCCAGTAAAGTCCGATCATAGATAGTCCAAGGGTCTCCAATGAAGTAGGTGGGAGGTGAGGTCCACTCTCTAGTTGTTGGTAGGATGATTCAGTTGCCTGATAACAGCTGGGAAGAAACTGCTCCTGAAACTGGAGGTGGGCGTTGTCATAATTCTGTACCTTTTATGTGATCAGTCTACGTATGTCTGCAAGGTATAGATCTGTGCGATTGTCGCCACACATAAAGACAATCCCCGATTAAATCACGGTGGCGCAGAGGTAGAGTTCCTGTCTTACAGTGAATGCAGCGCCGGAGACCCGGGTTCGATCCCGATTACGGGTGCTGTCCGTACGGTGTTTGTACATTCTCCCCGTGACCTGCATGGGTTTTCTCCGATATCTTTGGTTTCCTCCAACATTCGAAAGACGCAGGTTTCTAAGGTAATTGGCTTGGTAAATGTAAAACAAATTGTCCCTACACCTGCACTTATTTTTCTATGTTTCTATGTTCAATCATGGCTGATCTATCTTTCCCTTTTAACCCCATTCTCCTGCCTTCTCCCCATAACCCCTGATATCTGTCACGAATGCTGGCACTAATTTTTGAAGTCCTGTTTCTGCCCTGTATTTCTAAACTAAACTGAACTAAACCGATTAAGGGATTCGCTCCAACCATCTAGTGGTCACTCCATGAGACAACAAGTTGTTTTCAAAAATAAAGTTATTTTTAACAGCGAAAAATGTATTTTAGTTACTGCAAGCTAAAAATACTAAAGTCTGTTTGTTACTTTGTTTAATCGAGTTAAATGGAAATTGAAGTGATTTCATGTCAATTTCAAAGCCTTACCAATTTCAATGCCTTGTCAATTTCAACGCCTCCGCAGTGTAAAGACCCTGTCCCGCTGTACGAGGTAATTCAAGAGTTCTCCCGAGTTTTCCCCTGATCCGAACTCGGAGAATGTCCGTAACGGGTCCGTAGGAGTTCGTGGATGTCTCGTAGCGGCTCGTAATGCTAACGGTAGGTACTCGGGAAATCCGGTAAACTCGTAATGTTTTTTTCATCCATGTAAAAAATGTCAACGAGTAAAAAAATACTCGTGATGTAAATAATTGTTACTTTTTACTCGTACGAGCCGCTACGAGACATCCTACGAATCTGTGGAGCATCACACTTGTGAAATACCAATCAGCGTACTTCAGATTTATTTTGGTTGGATGGGACGGAAATAAAGTTTTACCTCAGCGCGAAGAAGGATCTGTGCCGTGTAAGAAAATGGACTTCCTTTTATGTCAGTGATGTTTGTGCACGAGAAAGGAACGTATTAATCACTGTCGACACACAAAATGCTGGAGAAAATCAGCGGGACGGGCAGCATCTCTGCAGAGAAGGAATGGGTTGCGTTTCGGGTCGAGACCCTTCTCCAGACTGAGGAGAGGGAGACACAGAGACCTGGTGGGGTGAGGTGTGAAAACGAGACATCAAAGGGGATGGAGATCAAGGAAAATGTAGAATAGATCACACTGTGTCCTTCTGTCGATGAGGCTGTCATTTAGTAGTGAGCAATATGGGAACACTTGGGCGGCACGGTGGCGCAGTGGCAGAGTTGCAACCTCACAGCGCCAGAGTCCTGGGTTCGATCCTGACTATGGGTGCTGTCTGTACGGAGTTTGTACATTCTCCCTGTGACCTGCCTGGGTTTTCTCCGAGTCAGAGGGTGGTGAATCTTTTCTTTAGTCAGAGGGTGGTGAATCTGTGGAAGGCTGTCGAGGACAAGTCAGTGTATAGTTTTAAGGCAGAGATTGATAGATTCTTGATTAATACAGGTTTCAGAGGCAGGTGTCAGGGGCAGGAGAATGGGGCTAGGAGGGAGAGATAGATCAGCCATGATTGAAAGGTGGAGTAGACTTGATGGGCCGAATCAAGGGCGTGCAGGTACAGCAGGCAGTGAAGAAAGCTAATGGAATGTTGGCCTTCATAACAAGAGGATTTCAGTATAGGAGTAGAGAGGTTCTTCTGCAGTTGTATAGGGCTCTGGTAAGACCACATCTGGAGTATTGCATGCAGTTTTGGTCTCCTAATTTGAGGAAGGACATCCTTGTGATTGAGGCAGTGCAGCGTAGGTTCACGAGATTGATCCCTGGGATGGCGGGATTGTCATATGAGGAAAGATTGAAAAGACTAGGCTTGTATTCACTGGAGTTTAGAAGGATTAGGGGGTATCTTATAGAAACATATAAAATTATAAAAGGACTGGACAAGCTAGATGCAGGAAAAATGTTCCCAATGTCGGGCGAGTCCAGAATCAGGGGCCACAGTCTTAGAATAAAGGGGAGGCCATTTAAGACTGAGGTGAGAAAAAACGTTTTCACCCAAAGAGTTGTGAATTTGTGGAATTCCCTGCCACGGAGGGCAGTGGAGGCCAAATCAAAAGTCAAAAGTCAAAGTATATTTTATTGTCATTCAGAAATTTCGTGCCTGCAGTCATACATATAATAAAAATAACAAAAACACACGATAAACACAAATTTAACATCCACCACAGTGAGTTCACCAGGCACCTCCTCACTGTGATGGAAGGCAAAAATCTTAAAGTCTTTGGGTGGATATAAGAGAGAGTTAGATAGAGCTCTCGGGGCTAGTGGAATCAAGATATATGGGGAGAAGGCAGGCACGGGTTATTGATTGGGGACGATCAGCCATGATCACAAGGAATGGTGGTGCTGGCTTGAAGGGCCGAATGGCCTCCTCCTGCACCTATTTTCTATGTTTCTGGATGGGCAAGTTGGGTCGAAGGGCCTCTTTACACGCTGTATGACTCTATGGCTCGTACGACTGCATCATTAATCATATTTTATCAACACAATTGAAATTTCTTCACAACACCCATTGTCTAATTAGAGACATTAAAGCATCATCTGACCTCAGCTCGCCTTTTCTGGGAGGAATTCTTTTTTAGCAACCAATGAATCACTTGGTTCATCCGTCTATTTTTAAATATATAAGGCTGATGGATCAGGACATTCCTATTCTTACAATCCTGTTATCTTGGCCTTTTTCTTGTTCACACGATCCAACTTGACATTTACTTGGAGTGCCCCGCAATTCTATTATGACCTAATGATTGGCACTGATTTATCTTATCGAGGTATCCAGAGAATATATTCTATCGCTATTTTAAGCGGTCAAAGTCAAAATAATCCGATCAGTCCCTTGCGCGGACACTTTCTAATTATAAAAACTTACGACTGTGTTGAAGAAAGAACTGCAGATGCTGGAAAAATCGAAGGTAGACAAAATTGCTGGAGAAACTCAACTCAATAGGTCAGATTTCTCGACCCGAAACGTCACCTATTCCCTTCGCTCCATAGATGCTGCCTCACCCTCTGAGTTTCTCCAGCATTTTAGTCTACCTACGACTGTGTTGAGATGTTTAGCTTTATTTTAATTCACTTGGCTTGGAATCATTGCTTCTAAACAATAAATCTCTCAACTCAAGCCGCTAGTAGCTGCTCCTTGAGAAGTCGTATTTCTGAATCCATTGGGATATAATTTGTACCTCTTCCACACAAACTCTTCACACAAAAGGCTGTTCTATAATAGATGGGTATCGACCCAAAACAATCCGTTCCTTCTCTCCAGATATGCTGCCAGTCCCGCTGAGTTATTCCAGCATTTTAGACAATAGACAATAGGTGCAGGAGTAGACCATACGGCCCTTCGAGCCGGCACCGCCATTCACTGTGATCATGGCTGATCCTCCACAATTAGTACCCCGTTCCTGCCTTCTCCCCATATCCCTTGACTCTGCTATCTTTAAGAGCTCTATCTAACTCTCTCTTGAAAGCATCCAGAGATTTGGCCTCTACTGCCTTCTGAGAGAGAGAATTCCACAGATTCACAACTCTGGGTGAAAAGGTTTTTCCTCATCTCCATTCTAAATGGCCTACCCCCTATTCTTAAACTATGGCCCCTGGTTCTGGACTCCCCCAACATCGGGAACAAGTTTCTAGATCTAGCGCGTCCAATCCCTTAATAATCTTATACGTTACAAAAGATCTCCTCTCACCCTTCTAAATTCCAGTGTTTATAAGCCCAGTCACTCCATTCCTTCAACATATGACAGTCCCTCCATCCCGGGAATTAACCTCGTGAACCTGTGCTGCACTCCCTCAATAGAAAGAATGTCCTTCCACAAATTTGGAGACCAAAACTGCACACAACACCCTAGGTGTGGCCTCACTAATGCCCTGCAGAAGGACCTCTTTGCTCCTATAATCAACACCTCTTGTTATGAAGGCCAACAAGCCATTAGCTTTCTTCACTGCCTGCTGTACATGCATGCTTACTTTCAGTGACTGATGAACTAGGAACCCCAGATCCCGTTGTACTTCCCCTTTTCCTAACTTGACGCCATTCTGATAATAATCTGCCTTCCTGTTACGGCCACCAAAGTGGATAACCCCACATTTATCCACATTAAACTGCATCTGCCCACTCACCCAACCTGTCCAAGTCACCCTGCATCCTCATAGCATCCTCCTCACAGTTCACACTGCCCCCCAGCTTTGTGCCATCTGCAAATTTGCTAATGTTATTTTTAATCCCTCCATCTAAATCATTAATATAAATTGTAAATAGCTGTGGTCCCAGCACTGAGCCTTGCGGTACCCCACTATATTTAGTGTCCATCTTCAATTTAAACCAGCATCTGCAGTTCTTTCCTACACAGGTTGTTCTTTGATATCCATTTCCAGGCCGATGGTTGCATTAGCTTTTGATTTGAATGACATTTTTGTTATAAGGACTCTTGTATTACATAAAGAAGGGCAGTGACTGAATCAGGCAATATCATGGAACTGGGGCAACACGGTGGTGCAGCGGTAGAGTCTCTGCCTCACAGCGCCAGAGACCCGGGTTCCATCCTGACCACAGGTGCTGTCTGTACGGAGTTTGTACGTTCTCCCCGTGATCATGTGGATTTTCTCCGGTTTCCCTCCACACTCCGAAGACGTACAGGTTTGTAGGTTAATTGGCTTCTGTAAATTGTCCCTAGTGTGTAGGATATGGGGTGACCGTTGGTCGGCACGGGCTCGATGGGACGAGGAGCCTGTTTCCACGCTGTATCTCTAAAGCCTCAAGTCAGTTGCCTAATTTAACCCAATCTTACCAGGGCTGGGATAGGATAGAAGTACGCCAACCGCTGATAAATGCAGCATTAAAAAAATGTCATGACATCGCCCCAAGTTGAATTGTGGGGCGTGCGGCACGGTGGCACAGCGGTAGAGCTACTGCTTTACAGCGCCAGTGACCCGGGTTCGATCCTGACTACGGGCGCTGTCTGTACGGAGTTTGTACATTCTCCCCATGACCTGCGTGGGTTTTATCCGAGATCTTTGTTTTCCTCCCACACTCCAAAGACGTACAGGTTTGAAGGTTAATTGGCTTGGTATAAATGTAAATTGTAAATTGTGTGTTGGATGGTGCTAGTGTGCGGGGATCGCTGGTCGGCGCGGACTCGGTGGGCCGAAGGGCCTGTTACCGGGCTGTATCTCGAAACTAAACTAAACAAGTGTTGCTTAATATTCCTGGAAAATTGTAACACCCTGGAAAATGTGATATGTGAATGCGTTCCGTCGATTAGCTTATCTGACACTGGCGACGCTATTTTGACTGTGATTGTTGAATGAGTTAAATAAAGCACAGAGAGAGGCCTTGAGAATAGAAGCATTGACTGGACACAGAACTGGGAGATCCTTTATAACTTATAAAGACAAACCTTGCGATCAAATTAATTTGGGTTGTCAAACACTTTCTTGAGCATCATATCCGGTGAGTTTACACGATTTCTTGGTTTATTAATAATGCCGATTATCACCATTAACTATCTTGAGTTTTTAATTATGGGGTGTGATTTTCATTGACTATAGACACTTATTGCCCTTCCTTAAATGAAATGAGCTGGATTGTATTCTACGGAACGTCGGAGTCTCAGGGCGGACCTGATAGAAGCATATAAAAGTCTGAGAGTTGTATATAAGTCGGAACATTTTTCTCCGTGGTGGGAATGTCAAAGACCAGAGGACTAGGGACTAAAGGAACAAAGTTTAAGGGAGATGTGCGGGGCAAGACTTTTTACACAGAGGGTGGTGAAGGCCAGGGGTTGGTGGTGGAGGCAGAAGCAATAGTGCCGTTTAAGATGATTTTACATAGGCAGATGGATATGCAAAGATTAGCTCGCGTGCAGGCAGTGGAGATTCGATTTATTATTGTTACGTGAAGTTTTGTTATCCCATCAGAACAGATAATAGGATATATAAATACATTCATAGAATATCGTTCTCAGCAGTTAAGCTGGAAAGGGTGCAGAGGATGTTGCCAGGACTCGAGGGCCTGAGCTATAAGGAGACAATAGACAATAGACAATAGGTGCAGGAGTAGGCCATTCGGCCCTTCGAGCCAGCACCGCCATTCAATGTGATCATGGCTGATCATCTACAATCAGTACCCCGTTCCTGCCTTCTCCTCATATCCCCTAAGTCCACTATCTTTAAGAGCTCTATCTAACTCTCTCTTGAAAGCCTCCAGAGAATTGGCCCCCACTGCCTTTTGAGGCAGAGAATTCCACAGATTCACAACTCTCTGGGTGAAAAAGTTTTTCCTCATCTCTGTTCTAAATAGCCTACCCCTTATTCTTAAACTGTGGCCCCTGGTTCTGCACTACCGCAACATCCGGAACATGTTTCCTGCCTCTAGCGTGTCCAATCCCATAATAATCTTACATGTTTCAATAAGATACCCTCTCATCCTTCTAAACTCCAGAGTGTACAAGCCCAGCTGCTCCATTCTCTCAGCATATGACAGTCCCGCCATCCCGGGAATTAACCTTGTAAACCTACGCTGCACTCCCGCAATAGCAAGAATGTCCTTCCTCAAATTAGGGGACCAAAACTGCACACAATACTCCAGGTGTGGTCTCACTAGGGCTCTGTACAACGAGAGCTCTGTACAGAGGGTAACGTCAGACTGGGACGCTAATCCTTGGGCGCTGGAGGGTGAGGGGCGATCTTATAGAGGTGAATACGATCACGAGGGGACTAGATTGAGTCTATTACTCAGAGTAGTAGTATCGATGACCAGAGAACATAGGTTGAGGGTGGGGAGGAGAAATTTAATAGGAACCTGAGGGGCAACTTTTTTACCCAAAGGGTGATGGGTGTATGAAATGAGCTGCCAGAGGAGGTAATTGAGGCAGGTACTATCACAATGTAAAAAAAAAAAATTGGACAGGTACATGGCTAGGACAGGCTTAGTGGAATATGGGCCAAACACAGGCAGGTGGGACTAGTGCAGATGGGACATGTTGGTCGGCATGGGCAAGTTGGGCTGAAGGGTCTGTTTCCACACTGTATCACTCTGTGACTCTTTTTAATTTTTATCCTTCATGATCTGTACATGAGAAAATGGTTCCAGCTTTTACGCACGTATTTATTTTATCCTTGGCAACAAAAGTAAATAGTCTGCTTATCTTTAACTTATTCACATCAGCTTCCATTTTAAATCTTGGTGCGTCATGGCCCTTCGTCTTTAAATCTGCTGTTAAAAAATATATAACTTTATAATCCAGGGTTTCACTTGTCAACCTTCTTTGAATTTGCTGCAATGTTTCATTGCTTCTTTTGATAAAAGAATATGCTTCAAATAATATCTTGCAATGCATTACAGAGTTTAGAAAGACATTGAAAGCTGTCTTAAAATATAATTGGTGGCCTTGAAAGGCAACTCAGTATGTGTTTGGCCTTGCTGAAAACAACATCCTATTGACTGCTTTAAGGCTACAAACAAAATCTTACGCATCCAAGGCCATCCATTAATAAAGTGTTACATTTATTGCTCGCACTAATGAAATATAACGCACTTTTAAATACTGCCAATCATCTCGATGTTTTCCATAAAATGTCCCTTGAATGTAATCAAAATGTTCTTTGAATGCAATGCGTCCACTCTGCATTGATCAGAATCCCCCCCCCCCCCCCCCCCCCCCCCGCCTCCAATCTTTGCACATCCCCAATCCTTTCCACTTGTCATTTTAATTTCATGTTTCATGTATTTGATGATTTTATGACAGTCGGCAGATCAATTTCCCTCCTGGGTTAAATAAAGTTCTATCGTATCGTATTGTAATAATATGAGACATTAGTTATTATCTCAAACAAGAGGACATGACTTCAGAATTAAGGGACAGAAGTTTAGGGGTAACATGAGGGGGAACTTCTTTACTCAGAGAGTGGTAGCGGTGTGGAATGAGCTTCCAGTGGAAGTGGTGGCGGCAGGTTCGTTGGTATCATTTAAAAATAAATTGGATAGGCGTATGGATGAGAAGGGAATGGAGGGTTATGGTATGAGTGCAGGCAGGTGGGACTAAGGGAAAAAAGTTGTTCGGCACGGACTTGTAGGGCCGAGATGGCCTGTTTCCGTGCTGTAATTGTTATATGGTTATATGGTTATATGGTTATTACATGAATATAGAAACGTCACCTATCCACGTTCTCCAGAGATGCCACCAAAGGCTGTGGAGGCCAAGTCCATGGATATTTTTAAGGTTTAGTTTAGTTTAGTTTAGTTCAGAGTTACAGCTCGGAAACAGGCCCGTCGGCCCACCGAGTCCGCACCGATCAGCGATCCCCGCACATAAACACCATCCTACACACACTAGGGACAATTTACAATTTTACCAAAACCAATTAACCTACAAACCTGCATGTCTTTGGAGTGTGGGAGGAACCCGGAGCGCCCTGAGAAAACCCACGCAGGTCACAGGGGGAACACACAAACTCTGTACAGACAGCATCCATAGTCAGGATCGAACCCGGATCTCTGGCGCTGTGAGGCAGCAACTCTACTGCTGCACCGCCGTGCCATCCTTTACTCTAACGAACCTCTACAGATGTAATGTAGAAAGTGTCCTGACTGGTTGTATCTTGGCCTGGTGCGGGAATTCCAATGCAAGGGAACGCAAGAGTTTGCAGAGAGTGGTGGAACTCTGCCGGGTCCATCACGGGCACAGCCTTCCCCACCATCAAGGAATGGCCACACCAGGCGCTGCCTCAACAAGGCGGCATCCATCATCACAGACCATCCGGGATGTGCCATCTGCTCCTTGCTACCATCAGGCTGAGGTCTCACACCACCAGCTTCAGAAACAGCTACTATCAGATTCTTCAAGATACTCGTGCCGGAGTAACTCAGCGGGGTAGACAGCATCTCCGGAGAAAAGGAATAGGTGAGGCTTTTGGTTGAGACCCTTCTCCAGACTCCGGGTTGAGACCCTTCCTCTCCACTACACTACACCCTCTTCTTAGGCCCCCTTTGGTTATGGCTGACCATGGTTGTCTCCATGGTTGGAGGATGCCTGTGCGTGCCTTTGTTTAACTTAGAATAAAGGGGAGGTCATTTAAGACTGAGGTGAGAAAAAACATTTTCACCCAGAGAGTTGTGAATTTATGGAATTCCCTGCCACAGAGGGCAGTGGAGGCCAAATCACTGGATGGATTTAAGAGATAGTTGGATCGAGCTCTAGGAGCTAGCGGAGTCAAGGGGCATGGGGAGAAGGCAGGCACGGGTTATTGATAAGGGACGATCAGCCATGATCACAATGAATGGAGTTGCTGGCTCGAAGGGCCGAATGGCCTCCTCTTGCACCTATTTTCTATGTATCTATGTTTCTATGTTAACGTGGGGAGACTGGTGCACAGCCAGCCAGCCCACGGTCCTTGACAGATCTGGGTCAGGATCCAGTGGCATGGAGTCCAAGACGACCGGAGACCCTTTTCTGCTGCAGCCTTCATCCGCCTTCCCAGCCGTTGTGACGTTCCACTAAAGTCAGCCATCGTTCCTCCGCCTGTTCCACCGTTGAGGTCTTGGTTGGATTGCTCTTTGTCAGAGACCACCCCCCCCCCCCCCCCACCCCACCCCTCGACTTTACCGCCATGGGTGGCCCTACCAGGAGCATAGCTCCAGACGGCATCGCTCTCAGGATCTCAGGTCCACACAAGCTTCTCCACCACGACAAGGTGACAATCCACCCTCCCACCAGTACATTCTGGTCTAGAAGCCAAACACTTATGAACAGTCCAAGTGCACGTTAGATATCGACATGTGCAATATATAGCAAAGCTGCACCTTTTTACTCTTGCACTTTAATTATTAATTAATTATAATGTTTTTTTTAATTGTCAGCTGTATTTTGTGTTTTTACCACGTGCGAGCAAAGCACCAAGTCAAATTCCTTGCCTGTGTGCCCACTGTGTAACCATAAATTGATTCAGATTCAGATTCAGATTCAGAGATATATGAAACTAACGAATGAAAGATATGCCGACAAAGTAACGATGTTCACAGAAACAGGCCATTGTTAGCTGTTAACTCTATATGATTCGTTTAGTTAAGTTTAGTTTAGAGATACAGTGCGGTGATCCCCGCACACTAACACTATCCTACACACACTAGTGACAAGTTACATTTATACCAAGCCAATTAACCTACAAACCCGTACGTCTGTGGAGTGTGGAAGGAAACCAGAGATCTCAGAGAAAACAAACGCAGCCACAGGGAGAATGTACAAACTCCATACAGACAGCACCCGTAGTCGGGATGGAACCCGGGTCTCTGGCGCTGTGAGGCAGCAACTCTACCCGCTGCGCCACCGTGCCGCCTACCCGTTACAAATTAGACATTTGCCCAAAGTTAGATTTCAAAGTGTATTTTGCTTTGTCATCATTGGTGATTATGTTAGTTATTTGTGATAGTCATTACTGGAACAAAACGTTCTGTGCTCTTGCACTTGGTTTTAAATCCAATCCATGATTTACAAGTTTGTTGTCCCATAATGAAAATACTTCCCATCGCTTTTCCTTCATGTTTCTTAAGTTCATAAGGTCAAACTTGATAGGAGCAGAATTAGGCCATTTAGCCCATCAAGTCTACTCCACTATTCAATCATGGCTAATCTATCTCTCCCTCCTAACCCCATTCTCCTGCCTTCTCCCCATAGTCTCTGACGCCCGTACTAATCAAGAATCTATCTATCTCTGCCTTAAGAGATACTGACTTATCCACTGACTTGGCCTCCACAGCCCTCTGTGGCAAAGAATTTCACAGATTCATGACTAGTGGGTCAGGCAGCATCTCTGGTCACATGGCCCGGGCCAAAACTCCTCAGCTGGCCCGCCGGCTGGGCTTTGTGTGCAGTCCAGCACCCGGGCTAACTCATCATTCACCCAGCCACGGCCGAGTCGGTCAACGAATTGCCGTCGGGAGTTTGTCCCGTATTTTGACCATTTGTCCCTTATCTGGGAGTGAGAAAGTTGGCAACCCTGCCCAGGACAGAAAGGTCAGAGTGGGAATGGGAGGGGGAGTTAAAGTGTTTTGCAAACCGGTCAACAGCAACTGCGATTCCTTCCTATGCAGTTCCTTGTGTCTCTATTGATTTCGTTTTTAATTATGCTTTTGACTTTGATGATAAATTCATGTCATAGGTTGCCTTATTCCGAGTGTTTCCAGAATTTTGTGTTTCTTACTTCAGATTTCCAGAATCTAGTTTTTTTGTTTTTCATAATTTAATTTAATATAATTTCATAAGTTATAGGAGCAGAATTAGGCCAGTCAGTCCCATTCTCCCCGTAATCTTCAACATCCTCACTAATCAAGAAATTATGATTTTGGTTCATAGTTAGAAAAAAAAACATATTTTTAGGTTAAATGGATTTTAAAGTCACCCCAGTTGAATCTGAAGAAGGGTCCCAATCCTATCCATGTACTCCAGAGATGCTGCCAGACCCGCTGAGTTACTCCAGCACTCTGTGAAACGTCACCTATCCATGTTCTCCACAGATGCTGCCTGACCTGCTGAGTTACTCCAGCACTCTGTGAAACGTCACCTATCCATGCTCTCCACAGATGCTGCCTGACCCGCTGAGTTACTCCAGCACTCTGTGTGCTCTTTCAGTATTGTCCAGTTGGTTTCACATTAACATTAATGTTATTCAATGCTGATTAAGATATTGCACTCTATATCTTTCCCTTTGCATTATGATGTGTGAGTGTGTGTATGTATGTGTGTATAGATATGTGTGTGTGTGTGCATATGGGTGTATATATATATATATGTGTGTATGTGCGTATCTGCATGTGTGTGTGTATATATATGTGTATGTGTATGTGTGTGTGTATATATGTTAGTGAGTGTGTGTATGTGCGTATCTGCGTATGTGGGTTGATATATGTGTGTGTGTATATATATGTGTGTGTATGTGTGTGTGTATATAAATATATGTGTGTATGTGTGTATATGTGTGTGTATGTGTGTATATATATGTGTGTGTGTGTGTGTGTGTGTGTGTGTGTATATATGTGTGTGTGTGTGTGTGTGTGTGTGTGTATATATATGTGTGTGTGTGGGTGTATATATATATGTGTGTGTGTGTGTGTGTGTGTGTGTGTGTGTGTGTGTATATATGTGTGTGTGTGTGTGTGTGTGTGTATATATATGTGTGTGTGTGTGTGTGTGTATATATATGTGTGTGTGTGTGTGTGTGTGTGTGTGTGTGTGTGTGTGTATATATGTGTGTGTGTGGGTGTGTGTGGGTGGGTGTGTATATGTGTGTGTGTGTGTGTGTGTGTATATATGTGTGTGTGTGGGTGTATGTGTATATATGTGTGTGTGTGTGTGTGTATATATATGTGTGTGTGTGGGTGTGTGTGTGTGTATGTGTATATATGTGTGTGTGTGGGTGTATGTGTATATATGTGTGTGTGTGTGTGTGTGTGTGTGTATATATGTGTGTGTGTGGGTGTGTGTGTGTGTATGTGTATATATGTGTGTGTGTGGGTGTATGTGTATATATGTGTGTGTGTGTGTGTGTATATATATGTGTGTGTGTGTGTGTGTGGGTGTGTGTGTGTATGTATATATATGTGTGTGTCTGTGTGCATATGCAACCAAAGCCTTTCACTGTACCTCGATACACATGACAATAATAAGCCTAATACTAAACCGTGGTCCTGACAGTAGTTTATGTGCAAAATGTTTTAAATCCACCACTTCGTGTTGATAGTCAGGTATTTGAAGAATTTGGCATGCTTCATGGTTAAAGACTAATTCTTAGTTATTACTTCCAACCTCAGATAACATCAAGAATTGCAAAATTGAAAGCCTCTGTGCACAAACATCAGAGTCACCTGCCTCTATTTAAATAAAATGTTAGCAGTGAACACACTGGAGGGTTTGTTATTTCTTGTCCTCGTTTCAAATAATGTCAATTCTTTTGAGGGGGGAAATAAATCCAATGCTAGCTTTAATGAAACCGTTGCATGCACAGTTTAATTAGTTGGACTGACTTCTGTTAACATGGGAAGAGGGTATTCTGCCCATTGAGTCCATGCTAGCTCCTGGCACAGCAATCCCAATGGTCCCATTTACTTTCCATATTCTCCTGCTCTCTCCTCAATCCCCGTCAGCTTCCCTTTGCCACACAGGCGGAGATTGATAGTTTAGTATAGAGATACAGCGGAAACAGGCCCTTCAGCCCACCGAGTCCGCGCTGACCAGCACGTTAATAAACACGCTGGGTACAATTTGCACGTACACCGAGCCAATTCACCTACAAACCTGTACGTCTCTGGAGTGTCGGAGGAAACCAAAGATCTTGGAGGAAATCCCACGCGGTCACAGGGAGAACGTACAAACTCCACACAGACAGTGCCCGTAGTCGGGATCGAACCCGGGTCTCCGGCGCTGCAAATGCTGCTAGGCAAAGGGTTAGCATGCAAAGGTTGGTGGGTTTTATGGAACGAGCTGCCAGAGGAGGCGGTTGAGGCTGGTACTAACACACAGTTTAAGAAACATTTGGACAGGTACATGGATTGGATAGGGTAAGAGGTATATGGGCCAAAGGTAGGCAGGTAGGACTAGTGTAGATGAGACTTGTTGGTCGGTGTGGGCAAGTTGGACTGAAAGGCCTGTTTTCTCACAGTCTGACTATAAAAAAACAATTTAACAGCACAGATTTCTTCGTGATGGCTTTAAAATGGTGAGATCGCTTTGCTGAAGATTGCACTAGATTCTAACTTCAGGCATCTGTGCCATGAATTTAATCTTTCTGCTCTTAGCAAATTCCTCTTGTGTTTAAGTGATTTAAGTTTCCGATAAACACGAACAAGATTTGCAATGTTACTTGCTTCCAATCAGTAATTATTATAGAAAGAATTTAGTGAATGAATATCAGAGCGGGTTGCTTAAAATAAACTTCTGTATGTAGAAACAAGAAACTGCAGATGCTGGTTTACACAAAAGTACACAAAGTGCTGGAGTAACTCAGCAGGTCAGGTAGCATCTCTGGAGAACATGGGTAGGTAATGTTTCAATTCTGAAGAAGTGCCCCGACCCAAAACGTCACTATCCATGTTCTCCAGAGATGCTGCCTGACCCGCTGAGTTTCTTCAGCACTCTGTGTGCTTTAGAATAAACTTCTCTGTTCATTTAGTTTTGTTTAGTTTAATTTAGTTTAGAAATACAATGTCAAAACAGGCCCTTCGGCCCAACGGGTTCATGCTGACCAGTGATCACCCTGTAAGCTACCACTATCCTACACACTAGGGACAATTTACAATTTTACCAAAGCTAATTTAACCTACAAACCTGTACGTCTTTGGAGTGTGGGAGGAAACCGCAGCACCTGGAGAAAATCCATGCGGTCACAGGGAGAATAATAATAATAATAATAAATTTTATTGTCATTGCACATAAGTGCAACGAGATTTGGGTTTGCAGCTTCCATCCGATGTCATAACTTAAATAACTAATAACATTTAGCTTTAGATTTAGATACCCCGAGAACATGGTTTGTAAAAAGAACATTACAACAGTAAAATAGTCAAAACAGTACAAACAGACTAAAGTGCAGATGTGTCTGTGCGACGTGACCATCCGAGGGAGACAGTCCATTGGGGTGGGGGGCACTCAGCAGGGCCGGTTCAGAGCCGTTATAGCTCTGTGAATGAAGCTGTTCCTGAGTCTGGAGGTTCGGGCGTAGAAGGCCTTGTAACGTCTGCCGGAGGGAAGGAGTTCGAGCAGTCCATTACAAGGGTGTGAGGAGTCTTTATGGATGCTGACGGCCTTCCTGAGGCACATACGTACAAACTCTGTACAGACAGCACCCGTAGTCAGGATTGAACCCGGGTCTCTGGCGCTGTGAGGCAGCAACTCTACCGCTGCACCACCGTGCCGGCCCGCAACAGCTGATCAATATCTTTCCTACATTGATGAGCAAAATTGAACACAATTCCCACAGTAAGTGTAAGTAAGCTGTCTTGCCTCAGGACATGAATTGAGGCACATCGAGGGTTATTCTGTTATCAGATAAAATAATGCAGATAATATATAATAAATTAGTCTGGAGCTGTTTATGTGCATATCTCTCCAGAATTTTGCCAACAAATAGTTCACATTCTGGCCTACGTCAATTAAGTAAAGTTCTAATCTATTTCTGTCACGTGGCAGTCTTTAAGGAATGAATGATCTAAAGGGCCTGTCCCTCTTACGCGACCTTTTCTGCGACTGCCAGCACCCGTCATAGGTCGGCGAAAATTTCCAACGTGGTGAAAATTCAGCAGCGACCAGAAAGACGCTACGACTCTTTGGGTGACTAGGAGACCTCTCACGGCCATACAGGCGACTCCTGGCGACCTCTCACGGCCATACAGGCGACCCCCTGGTGACACCCCACAACACACGCGTCATGTCGCCAGGGGTCACCTGTATGGTCGTGAGAGGTCTCCTAGTCACCCAAAGAGTCGTAGCCTCGTTCTGGTCGCCGCTGAATTTTCAACGTGTTGAAAATTTTCACCGACCCATGACGGGTGCCAGCAGTCGCCGAAAAAGTCGCGTAAGTGGGACAGGCCCTCATGAGTTCGGTGTCACAAATCACTGTCGGAGCCTTGGTCGGAAGAAGGGTCTCGACCCGAAACGTCACCCATTCCTTCTCTCCAGAGATGCTGCCTGTCCTGCTGAGTCACTCCAGCATTTTGTGTCTATCTTCGGTGTAAACCAGCATCTGCAGTTCCTTCCTACACACTGTAGGAACCTTGTATTGTTTTACATTCCACGTTCGTTGAAGACTTGATTTTGCCTCAAGTAACCTCTATTTGCCTCTATTTTATTTTTCAGAATAAACTGAATTTTCCACTGGAACGCAGCCTCTCCACTTGTCACCATGAATACAGGTATGTTCCAAACTCTCAGAGCTAAGATTGAATGCATTCATTCCTTGCATTAACCAATCCTTAAGGATGTTATTTGATCCAAATAGTTATTTGGTCTAAGTTGTCAGGATTGAACCCGGGGATCTGGCACTGTGAGGCAACAGCTCTGCATCACTGTACCACCCTTCGGGCCTACGTGTGAAGGCCTTTGTACCAAGAGACCTCTTGACCACCCTGTCCACCTGTGACACCACCTTCAAAGAACCATGTATGTGCAGGCCTCGATCCCTCTGCTCTACAACACTCCCCAGAGCCCAGCCATTCACCAGCACTGTCCTACACACCAGGGATAATTGACAATTTTACAGAAGACAAATAACCTGGAAACCTTTATGTGTGTGGAGTGTGGGAGGAAACCGGAGCACCCGAGGAATATCAATAGACAATGGACAATAGGTGCAGGAGTAGGCCATTCGGCCCTTCGAGCCAGCACCGCCATTCAACGTGATCATGGCTGATCATCCCCAATCAGTACCCCGTTCCTGCCGTCTCCCCATATCCCCTGACTCTGCTATATTGACATCCCTCGCGGTCACGGGGATGACGGACAAACTCCGTACAGACAACAGCCGTAGTCGGGATCAAACCTGGGTCTCTGGCGCTGTGAGGCAGCAACTCTACCGCTGCGCCACCGTGCCACCACTTTTCCAGGGTCTCGACCCGAAACGTGGCCTATTCCTTCTCTCCATAGATGCTGCCTCACCCGCTGAGTTCCTCCGGCATTTTTGTCTACCTTCCACTTTCTAGGAACCATGCACCTGTACTCCGAGATCCTTCTGCTCCACAACACTCCCCAGAGCCGTACCACTCACTGTGTAGGTCCTGCCCGGGTTTGGCCTGGCAAAAGGCAACACATTGCGCTCATTTGCATTTTATTTAAGGAATGGCGAATGGAGTTTAATGCAGTGATTGTTTTTTTCTTAACTCGAGCAGCTTTCCTGCATGTAAATAATATGCTTGGTTTGGTACACGCAGCCACTGAATAAGTTGCACGGGCTCGCTCACTCTCCCGCTCTGCCTGACACAGACGCTGTGCATTTCTCTGCTTCCCTTTGCAGACAGCGGCGGCTGCGCTCGTAAACGTGCTGCTACTTCCGTTAAATTAGCCTCCGTGAAGAGAGTGCAGAGTTCACCCAACTTGTTGCTGGTTACAGGTACTAACTCTTCCCTGGCTGAATAGCTTGCATGCTCCTCCCTACCTGGTTGGCGAATACCCGATAGCTGTGAGAAGTTGCAAAGTGGGAAGGCAGCTCCATCCAAGACCGCTAGAAATTGCAAGGAATTAGTTGACGCAACCCTGACCATCACACAAACCAACCTCCCTTCCATTGACTCATCTTGTGTTTAAGTGATTTCACTTTCTGATAAACACGAACGAGACTTGCAGTGTTGCTTGATTTCAATCGGTAAATATTATAGAAATAGTCTAGTGGATAAATATCGCAGAGGTTAAGCTAAATAAACCTCTACATTTAGAAACATGGAATTGCAGATGCTAGTTTACACAAAAGGACATAAAGTGCTGGAGTAACTGGAGTGACGACGTTTTGGGGTCTGGGGAAGGGTCCCGACCCAAAGTGTCACCTATCCATGTTCTCCAGAAATGCTGCCTGACCCGCTGAGTTACTCCAGCACTCTGTGAAACGTCACCTATCCATGTTCTTCAGAGATGCTGCCTGACCCGCTGAGTTACTCCAGCATTCTGTGAAACGTCACCTACCCATGTTCTCCAGAGATGCTGCCTGACCCGCTGAGTTTCTCCAGCACTCTGTGAAATGTCATCTATTCATGTTCTCCAGAGATGCTGCCTTCTTCTGCAGTTGTATAGGGCTCTGGTGAGACCACATCTGGAGTATTGTGTACAGTTTTGGTCTCCTAATTTGAGGAAGGACATGCTTGCGATTGAGGCAATGCAGCGTAGGTTCACGAGATTGATCCCTGGGATGGCGGGGCTGTCATATGAGGAAAGATTGAAAAGATTAGGCTTCTATTCACTGGAGTTTAAAAGGATGAGGGGGATCTTACAGAAACATATAGAATTATAAAAGGACTGGACAAGCTAGATGCAGGAAAAATTTTCCCAATGTTGGGCGAGTCCAGAACCAAGGGCCATAGTCTTAGAATAAAGGGGAGGCCATTTAAGACTGAGGTGAGAAAAAACTTTTTCACCCAGAGAGTTGTGAATTTGTGGAATTCCCTGCCACAGAGGGCAGTGGAGGCCAAATCACTGGATGGATTTAAGAGAGAGTTAGATAGAGCTCTAGGGGCTAGTAGAATCAAAGGATTATGGGGAGTTGGCAGGCACGGGTTATTGATTGGGGACATGATCACAATGAATGTCGGTGCTGGCTCGAAGGGCCGAATGGCCTCCTCCTGCACCTATTTTCTATGTTTCTATGCTGCCTGACCTGCTGAGTTCAGCACTCTATGAAACGTCACCTATCCATGTTCTCCAGAGATACTGCCTGACCCGCTGAGTTACTCAAGTACTTTGCGAGCTTTAGCATAAACCTTTCTATTTATTTAGATTAGAAATACAGCGCGGAAACACGTTCTTCAGCCCACCGAGTCCACGCCAACCAGCGATCCCCGTACAATAACATTCTCCCACACACACTGGAGACAATTTTACATTCATACCAAAGCCAATTAACCTACAAACCTGCACGTCTTTGGAGCGTGCGAG
Organism: Amblyraja radiata; assembly: GCF_010909765.2. NCBI lineage: Eukaryota > Metazoa > Chordata > Chondrichthyes > Rajiformes > Rajidae > Amblyraja > Amblyraja radiata. The sequence goes on along the minus strand of NC_045958.1, from coordinate 109,015,252 downwards.
GAAACCGATGCACCCGGAGAAAACCCACGCATGTCACGGGGAGAAGGTACAAACTCCGTACAGACAGCACCCGTGGTCAGGATGGAACCCGGGTCTCTGGCGCTGTGAGGCAGCAACTCTACCGCTGCGCCACCGTGCCGCCCCCTAATTTTCAAATTACATTCACTGAGTTTCCATTAATATGGATTGATATTTAAGACTGCACATGAACTGCGATGGAGTTTTGCATCCCAGTTCTCATTACCACCCCCATTCTTGCTTTATGGAGCAAAATCCAACTGAGTGGGAGGTAAATTGGCCGTGGTAAATCAGTGTTGATGTTCGTGGGTGGAAGGGGCATTGGGAGGAGTGGATGAACATGTCTGGGGAAGGATTACAGATAAATAAGTCTGGAATGGGACTGAAGGGATGTGGCATTGGCTCAGTGGGGGTGAATGAGCTACTAAATTGTGTGTGGGTGGGGGGGGGGGGGGGGGGGGGGGGGAGAGAAAAAAAGTGATAAATATGCAAATATGAGAACTGCCCAAAATTAACATCATTACATAGTCACTGACAGCACCCGTGGTCATGATGGAACTCGGGTCTCAGGCACTGTGAGACAGCAGCTCCACTGCCGCGCCACCGTGCCGCCCCTAATGTTTTAAGCGTGGTCTGTGTGCAAGGATGCCTGGCATGGGCCTCACTAAACAATGCACGCCAAGTGGTGAAAACACAGGCAATTGGGCAAAAGTGACACGGTGGCGCTGCGGTAGAGTTGCTGCCGTACAGCGCCAGAGACCCGGGTACTCATCTTGTTTGTTCGTTCTCCCCGTGACCAGAGTAGGTTTTATCTGGGGTCTCCGGTTTCCTCCCACACTCCAAAGACGTGCAGGTTTGTAGGTTAATTGGCTTTGGTGCAATCGTAAATTGTCCCGAGTGTGCGCGGGATATTAGTTAGTGCGCGGGGATCGCTGGTCGGGGCGGACTCGGTGGGCTGAAGGGCCTGTTTCCGCTCTGTATCTTTGAACAGAGCTGGAGTTTGGAACCCATTTGTACTCTGGGATCAGCAACACTGCAATGTTATTTTGAGTTACGTGTGGATCGAGAGTGTGTTTAACTGCACACATCCGCTCTTTGTCAAACCGCATCGAAAAACATTGTTTACTTCTAACTGATGGGACTTGACGCTAACACAACTGTCTGACTGCATCAAGATTGCAGACAGCACCTGAAACATTGAGCATTGCAGTATGCAGCTGGAACCTTGCCCAGTGAGATTTTATTCCTATAGAAACAAGAATCTAGATCGGGGGTCGGCAACCTTGTTCTGCATAAGGGCCAGGACCCATTGTCTGTGAGCAGATGGCGGGTCACATCTATCGCCATAGTTAATAAATGGAGGTAATAATAACACATACTAACTAAATTTTGACATATTTATATATTTAAGCAATATCATGTCGTGCTCACTGTCTGCGCTTGTTCTAGATGACGGAAGTCCTAGATGAAGTCTAGATGACGGAAAGAAAATGGCGGAACTTTGCGTGCAACAGAACACAAAGCCCAGCCGGCGGGCCAGCTGAAGAGTTTTGGTCCGGGCCGCGTGACGTCGCGCGCAAAGTCCGGCGTCCAGGCCAAAACTCCTCAGCTGGCCCGCCGGCTGGGCCTTGTGTGCAGTCCAGCACCCGGTCCAACTCATCATTCACCCAGCCACGGCCGAGTCGGTCAACGAATTGCCGTCGGGAATTTGTCCCTTATTTTGACCTTTTGTCCCCTATAGAAACATAGAAACATAGACAATAGGTGCAGGAGTAGGCCATTCGGACCTTCGAGCCTGCACCGCCATTCAATATGATCATGGCTGATCATCCAACTCAGTATCTTATACCTGGCTTCTCTCCATACCCCCTGATCCCTTTAGCCATAAGGGCCACATTTAACTCCCTCGCAAATATAGCCAATGAACTGGCCTCAACTACCTTCTGTGGCAGAGAATTCCACAGATTACCGCACTCTGTGTGTGAAAAACAAAATGTTTTTCTCATCTCGGATCTAAAAGATTTCCCCCTTATCCTTAATCCGTGACCCCTTGTTCTGGACTTATTTGGGAGTGAGAAAGTTGGCGACCCCACCTGTATATGGTGTGTAAAACAAAGAATCTCACTGTGACATGTCACATGTGAAAATAAAGTATCAATCAATCAATCAACTGTGGGCCAATTAACGGTACAAACGGAGTTTGCACGTTCTCCCCGTGACTGCGTGGGGTTTTCCCTGGGTGCTCCGGTTTCCTCCCACACTCGAAAGACATACAGGTTTGTAGGTTAATTGACTTTGGTAATAATTGTAAATTGTCAGTAGTGTGTAGGATAGTGCTGGTGTACGGGGTGATCGCTGGTCTGCACAGACTCAGTGGGCCGAAGGGCGTGAAAACTAGAAACTAAAAACTAAATCTAGATGGCTAGATATCAGAAAACAATGAAACAATTTATAATGTGTAGGAAGGAACTGCAGATGCTGGTTTACACCGAAGATAGGCACGAAATGCTGGAGTAACTCAGTGGTTCAGGCAGCGTCTCTCTCGAGAGAAGGAATGGGTGACGTTTCGGGTCGACACCCTTCTTCAGATTATAATATAGTGCCTAAACAAAATAATGACTGGCATTGAATTCCAAAATGGAGTTCTGTGGTAGATCTTGGAGATAAGAATTATTTCTATTGTGTTTAACAATCTCCCAACCGAGAGATCTTTAGGATGCAGGCCCACCCAGAGGAAGTCCACTCTACACCAGTTCGAGAAAATGGTCCATTTCTTAATTTGACATTGGGGACCATGGCAGCACGGTGGCGCAGCGGTAGAGTTGCTGCCTCACAGCGCCAGAGACCCGGTTTCGATCCCGGGTACTGTCTGTGCGGAGTTTGCACGTTCTCCACGTGACCTGCGTGGGTTTTCTCCGGGAGCTCCGGCCTCCTCCCACACTCCAAAAGACGTACAGGTTTGTAGGCTAATTGGCTCGGTAAAAATTGTAAATTGTCCCTAGCGTGGGTAGGATAGTGTTAGTGCGCGGGGATCGCTGGTCGGCGCGGACTCGGTGGGCGGTGGTTTTCCACGCTGTATCTCTAAACTAAAATAAAATCTAATATTCTAAGCAGCTCCTTCCTTCTCCTTCTGCTGCTATCTTGAAGCTGCAGGGTGATGTTGCGGTTTGATTTATTTCCTCTCTTCCTCGGCTTACACCCATCTGCTTGATCAGCACCTGTGTCGCCAGGCATGGCGAGGAGGGATCGTGCCAAATATCCTGCGCTTTACAGACTTATTTTCCACCCCATTTACCAGCCCCATTAACGGTGCAGGCAGGTGCTCGAGTTCGATTAAGCTCCTTGTAACAGTGCCTGCAGTTTGAGTCCCAACCTCCTAATGTCCTTCAGCTCTGGATACAGTGAATGTGGAGAGGATGTTTTCACTAGTGGGAGAGTCTAGGAATAGAGGCCATAGCCTCAGAATAAAAGGACCATCGACAAGCACATGTTACAATCGCTCCACACTTTTACCTCTCCACTCCTCCAGGCTCAAATGTAATCATTATTGTCTTTCCGGCATGTTGGCTGGTTCTCTGGATGCTTTCAAGAGAGAGCTAGATAGGGCTCTGAAAAATAGCGGAGTCAGGAGATATGGGGAGAAGGCAGGAACGGGGTACAGATTAGGGATGATCAGCCATGATCACATTAAATGGCGGTGCTGGCTCGAAGGACCGAATGGCCTACTCCTGCACCTATTGTCTATTTAATCATTTAGTCTTTTCTCCAATTCACGCAAACGAATGCTTTCCACCTCATTACACGTGACAATAATAAACCAAACGTAGCTAAACTTGAGAGAATGGGGCAGCACAGAAGCAGATTTGTTCACTGTAGTTTAGTTTAGAGATACAGCGCGGAAACAGGCCCTTCGGCCCACCGAGTCCGTGCCGACCAGTGATCCCCGCACACCAACACTACCCTACGCACACTGGGGACAATTTACAATTTTACCAAAGCCAATTAACCAACAAACCTGTACGCCTTTGGAGTGTGGGAGGAAACCGGAGCACCCGGAGAAAATCCACGCAGGTCACGGGGGGGACGTCCGTTCAGACAGCACCCGTAGTCAGGCTGGAACCCGGGTCTCTGGCGTTGTGAGGCAGCAACTCTACCGCTGCGCCACCCTGCCGCCCCTTGTACACGTATACCTCATGTCAATAAATTAAACTAACAACACTGAACTACTGAACATTCTGTGCATGAACTCCACTGGTGAATGACTGTCGACAGGAAAATCCAAACAAAGTACATGGAAAGAGAAACCCGAAACTGTTCATTGTGCTATTCAATTAAACTTCACTTTGTGACATTGACACCAATGCGATTTATCTTCCTTTGTCCATTGATCGCATAAGGTCACAAGTTCATCAGTGATGGGTACAGAATTAGGCCCTATCAGCCCATTAAGTGAGAAGGATCCCGACCCGAAACGTTACCTATTTCTTCACCCCATAGATTCTGCCTCACCCTCTGAGTTCCTCCAGCATTTTTGTCTACCTACAGCCCATTAAGTCATAAGGTCAGAAGTAAGAGGACCAAAATTAGGTCATTCGGCCCATCAAGCCTACTCCGCCAATCAATCATGGCTGATCAATCTCTCTATCCTAACCCCATTCTCCTGCCTTCTCCCCATAACCCCTGACATCCATACTGATCAAGAATCTATCTATCTCTGCCTTCAAAATATCCATTGACTTGGCCACCACAGCCTTCTGTGGCAATGAATTCCACAGATTCACCACCCTCTGACTAAAGAAATTCCTCCTCATTTCCTTTCTAAAGGAACATCCTTTAATCCTGAGGCTATGATCTCTAGTACTAGAATCTCCCACTAGTGGAAACATCCTCTCCACCACTCTAACCACCAGGTCTACTCCGCCATTCAATCATGGCTGATCTATCTTTCCCACCTAACCCCGTTCTCCTGCCTTCTTCCCTCTCAGTATGAGACAGTTAATAGCTCCCCAAAGTACATGTGCCGTAGACTGGCACAGCGATTTGGTGCAAGCTTTTGTTTGATGAAGCTACGATGGAGAGGGATACAGCGTGGAAACAGGCCCATCGGCCCAACTTGCCCACAACGACCAACATGTCCCATCTACACCAGTCCCACCTGCCTGCGTTTGCCCCATATCCCTCTAAACCTGTCCTATCCATGTACCTGTCTAAATGTCATGTAAACGCTGCGATAGTCCCTGCCTCAACTACCTCCTCTGGCAGTTCGTTCCACACACCCACCACTCTTTGTGTAAAAATGTTGCCCCTCGAGTGCCTATACATTTTTTCCCACATCATCTTCAACTTATTTCTTCTTGTTGTTGATTCAACTACTCTGGGTAAAAGACTCTGGATATTCAACCTATCTATTCCTCTTATGATCATGTACACCTCTATAAGATTATTCCTCATCCTCCTGCGCTCCAAGGTATAGAGTCCTATAGCCTGCTCAGCCTCTCCCCTAGAGCTCAGACCCTCTGGTCCTGTCAACATCCTCGTAAATATACCTCGGTCCCTCAAGTCCTGGCAACATCCTTGTTGTTGGCAAGTTTTGTAATTGATGTTGTCGCACTCAATAGATATTTTATTAGCAGGCATTGAGGGCTTTGAGAGGCTGGTAGTTTCAACCTGCTGGAGAAATGATTTGTGATCGCACTTGGAACTCATTTTGTACATTAATGTCCAAAATAATGACTGTTCTGTAGTCATTCTCTGGAGGTAGCTGGACTTGAACTGGAATATAACCTGTTTTTCAATAAGGACATTGTACGGTAGATACTGTAATAAACAGTAAATTTACTTTGCTTAAGAAACACTTTTCACATCATTGTTTTAACATCAAAATGAAATAAAGCTAATGACGCACACGTTAACAATCTTGTTGGAATATAGAATAGGATTTCAGAATGCCTTTAGAGAAGTTGAACTTTTAAGCAATTTGATTTTTATCTTAATAATTGAACCATTTTATGAAAGCTTTTCATTGTACCTCGGTACACGTGACAATAAACAAAACGGAAACGGAAACTAAACTGACTTCACACACAAACAAAACATCCTGAAGGGCCTGTCCCACTTGGCCGTCATTTGCACGTCACGCAGATGGCGCGCGAAGATTTTGTACATCCCAAAATCCTGCGTCACTGCCTATGTCATCATGCACCATGCGCGCGTAATGCGCACCATGCGCGCATCACGTGCGTGTCACGACGCGCGCGTCCTGCGTCGTGAAGCGTAAATTATGTCGCGTAAATTACGCGCAAATGACGGCCAAGTGGGACAGGCCCTTTACCTCCGAAATAAGACTCGGATTATATTTTCCCGGACTTTACTGGACAATACTGAGTGGTTCCTGCCTTCTCCCCATATCCCCTGACTCCGCTATCTTCAAGAGCGCCAAATGCACTTTATCTTGCACCAAACGTTATTCCCGTTACTCTGTATCTGTACTCTGAGAACAGCTTCATTGTAATCATGTATTGTCTTTCCGCTGACTGGTTAGCACAAAACAAGCTTCTCACTGTACCTCGGAACTAAACTAGAACATACAGCACAGAAACAAGTTCTTCGGCCCAAAATGTCTGTGCCGAACATGTTGCCGAGACCAACACTTATCTTCCAGCGTATAATCCATATCCCTCCATTCCCTGCATATCCGCGTGTCTAACTGAAAGCCTCTTAAATGCCACTAACGTACCTGCCTCCACTACCACGGGCCGTCACGGTGGCGCAGCGGTAGAGTTGCTGCCTTACAGCGAATGCAGCGCCGGAGACCCGGGTTCGATCCCGTCCACGGGTGCTGTCTGTACGGAGTTTGTACGTTCTCCCCGTAACCTGCGTGGGTTTTCTCCGAGATCTTCAGTTTCCTCCCACATTCCAAAGACGTACAGGTTTGTAGGTTAATTGGCTCGGTAAATGTAAAAATTGTCCCTAGTGGGTGTTGGATAGTGTTAATGGTCGGCGCCGACCCGGTGGGCCGAAGGGCCTGTTTCCGTGCTGTATCCCTAAACTAAACCTCCCCTGGCAGCACATTCTTGGCACTCACCCACTTTCGTGTAAAAAATAAATTGCCCCCGCACGTCTCATTTCAACTTTGCCCCTCACACCTTAAATCTGTGCCCTCTTATATTTGATTTGATAATGGTTAATATTATTGTGCCTTTACATATTTTGTACAAAATCCAGGCATGACATGTTTTATTCACTGAGTTCAGTTCAATTTAGTTTATTGTCACATGTACCGGGGTACAGTGAAAAGCTTTTGTTGCGTGCTAACCAGCCAGAGGAAAGACTATACATGATTATTAGAGCCATTTACAGTGTATAGACACATGGTAAGGGACTAACGTTTAGTGCAAGGTAAAGCCAGTAAAGGCCGATCAAAGATAGTCCGAGGATCACCAATGAGGTAGATAGTGGTTCAGTAATTCATTGTACCTCAGTGTTTGTGACAATAATAAAGAAAACTAACATATTGTTTGCCAGTTATGTAGTTGGCAATGTCCTGGATGTGTGGCGACTTCATGCCCACGTGGCTTGTACCCGTTGCCTAGCAACGAGCAGTGTCACGTGAAGGTCGCGAGCCCAGATTCAAGCTCTGAGGTCAGAGGGCATGACGGGCTTATCTGTACACGAGGAGATTTTAAATCTCAGCTCTCGGCCCTCAAGTGACGCTGCTCGTTGCCAGGCAACGGGAACAAGTGCAGCTAAAAATCCACCAGGGCCTGAAGTGGCCACAGATGCGTCACAGTACTAGATTTATCAGGATGCATCACAGCTTAATTTGGGAACAGTCCTTCCCATCCAATGCAGACCATCACACAAACCAACCTCCCTTCCATTGACTCCAACTACACCTCACGCTGCCTCGGCAAGGCCAGCAGCATAATCAAGGACCAGTCACACCCTGGCCACTCCCTCTTCTCCCCTCTCCCATCGGGCAAGAGGTACAGAAGTGTGAAAACGCACACCTCCAGGTTCAGGGACAGTTTCTTCCCAGCTGTTATCAGGCAACTGAACCATCCTACCACAACCAGAGAGCGGTCCTGAACTACTATCTACCTCTTTGGTGACCCTCGGACTATCCTTGATCAGACCTTACTGTTTTTTTACCTTGCACTAAACCTTATTCCCTTATTATGTATCTGTACACTGCAAATGGATCGATTGTAATCATGTATTGCCTTTCTGCTGACTGGATAGCACGCAACAAAAAACTTTTAACTGTACCTCGGTACAAGTGACAATAGACAATAGGCAATAGGTGCAGGAGTAGGCCATTCGGCCCTTCGAGCCAGCACCGCCATTCAATGTGATCATGGCTGATCATCCCCAATCAGTACCCCGTTCCTGCCTTCTCCCCATATCCCTGGCTATTTCTAAGAACCCTATCTAGCTCTCTCTTGAAAGCATCCAGAGAACCAGCCTCCACCGCCCTCTGAGGCAGAGAATTCCACAGACTCAACACTCTCTGTGAGAAAAAGTGTTTCCTCGGCTCCGTTCTAAATGGCTTACCCCTTATTCTTAAACTGTGGGACAATAAACTAATAAACTATTGACAGCTTTCTCACCTCGTTTGTTCTTCCCTTTCAGGTCATGAAGCAGAGGAGGCAGATTCAGGTACAGATTTCACTCGTGTAAATTAGGGTCCAGGGGGAGGGGGAGGGAAGGGGGGAGGGTAGGGAAGGAGCTGGAATGTATGAGTGGCCCGTGAATCATTTTGTTGGCTGAAACAGTGAGACGTTGACAGATAGAACTGGGAAACAGGCCCCGCAGACCACCTAGCCAACACCGACCATCATTCACCCGTTCACACTAGTTTCATCCGATCACCAACACACGCGGGCCAATTTACAGAGGGCCAATTAACTGGCAAACCCGCACGTCTTTGGGACGTGGGAGGCAACCAGAGCACCCGGTGAAAACCCACGCGGTCACGGGGTGAACATGCAAACTCCATACAGGCAGCACCCGAGGTCAGGATCAAACCCGGATTTCTTGGCGCAGTGAGGCAGCAGCTCTACCCGCTGTGCCACCGGGCCGCCTTCACTTGTAGCTGAGGAAATACCGGGGATGTTGGGGCAGCATGACGGCGCAGTGGGTAGTGCTGATGCCTAACTGCGCCAAGAGACCCGGGTTTGATCCCGGCAACGGGTGCTGTCTGTATGGAGTTTGTACGTTCTCCCTGGGACTGCGTGGGTTTTCTCCGGGTGCTCCAGTTTCCTCCCACACTCCAAAGACGTACAGGTTCGTAGGTTAATTGGCTTTGGTAAGTTGTAACATTGTCCCAAGAATGTGTAGGATAGTGCTAGTGTACAGGGAAATGGCTGGTCGGCGCAAAGATAGTAGTTCAGGACTGCTCTCTGGCTGTTGGTAGGATGGTTCAGTTGCCTGATAACAGCTGGGAAGAAACTGATTGATAGATTCAAAAGTCAAGAGTGTTTTATTGTCATATGTCCCAGATAGAACAATGAAAGTCTTACTTACAGCAGCACAACAGAATATGTTAACATAGTTCACTGTAAATAATATGATAAATGAGAGAGAAAACACACTCACATATATTTATTGCGCAAAAGACTGCAAAAAGTTGTAAACACTGCCCAGTCCATCATCGGCTCTGACCTCCCTACCATCGAGGGGATCTATCACAGTTGCTGCCTCAAAAAGGCTGGCAGCATCATCAAGGACCCACACCATCCTGGCCACACACTCATCTCTCTGCTGCCATCAGGTAGAAGGTACAGGAGCCTGAAATCTGCAACATCCAGGTTCAGGAATAGCTACTTCCCCACAGCCATAAGACTATTAAACTCAACTCAAATAAAAATCTGAACTTTAAAAGCCTATTGCACTTTATCTGCTTATTTTTGTGTGTGTGTATATATATATTCAATGGTATATGGACACACTGATCTGTTCCGTATTTATTTATGCCTACAATATTCTGTTGTGCTGAAGCAAAGCAAGAATGTCATTGTCCTATCTGGGACACATGACAATAAACTCTCTTGAATCTTGAATATATATATATATATATATATATATATATATACACACACATACACACATACTCAAAAAACAAACAAATAATAGTGCTATGACAATAATAATAGTCTATTGTAGTTCAGAGCTTATATGAGGTTGTAGTGTTTAGTAACCTGATGGCTGTAGGGAAGAAACTGTTCCTGAACCTGGATGTTACCGTTTTCAGGCTCCTGTACCTTCTTCCCGATGGCAGTGGTGAGATGAGTGTGTGGCCAGGATGGTGTGGGTCTCTGATGATGTTGGCTGCCTTTTAGAGGCAGCGAGTCCGATAAATCCCTTCGATGGTGCTGAGGTCAGAGCCGGTGATGGACTGGGCAGTGTTAGTGCGGGGTGTCAGGGGTTATGGGGAGAAGGCAGGAGAATGGGGTTAAGAGGGAGAGATAGATCAGCCATGATTGAACGGCGGAGTGGACTCGGTGGGCTGAAAGGGCCTGTTTCCGCGATGTATCTCCAAAGTCTAAACGTAACCTGTTTGACCGCAATGTTGTCTTTGGCAGATGTGTGGAGATCGTACAGCATTAACGACGGCTTCAGGGGCACGGTGAACGGTGAAACACACAGCTCCTCGCTGGCCGCCAAGGGGTTCCGCAGCGTCAGGCCCAATCTTTCATTCCCCGAGAGGAAGACGCCTCCGCATCAGGTGAGTGAGACTCGCCCCGTGAGCGTCACAAAACACACTGCCAGGGAGAGGGGAATCCTCACTGACTCCTCATGTAAATTCCGGTTCTAGACGTGGGATCACGTGGGACCATCTTGTTGAGTCGTCGGCAATAGTAGTCTTCATGAAGCTTATTTTTCTAATACTGTTTCAGCAGCAAAGATCACTGGACCAGTTAAATATAGTAGGTTAACAAAGAAACACTGGAAGATCGAAACGCATGGACAAAGATATTTATTACCCAATGGAAAAAAATGTTACAACATATAGCACGGCCTAATTCTGCTCCTATGACTTATGAAGTTATGAAATTATGTTTTATAGGAGGTAAATTCTACCTGCTCATGTGTCCTGCTTTTGTTTTCTCCTCTTCGTCTGGTTTCTGTTTTCCCCGCTGTGTGGATATCTTCGGCAGGCTCCGTCTCCACCGCCCCGAGTGGGAAGCTTTCACTGGCAACACCTAACGAGTCCTGCCAGCCACGCTCCCCTCACTAGTGCATCCCAGGGTCGCATGAGTGGCGATTATCCATCACTCCCGATGCCGAGCATGCAAATAACCTCCAGCGTTACCCAGCGTCGGATTAACAGGGAAGAGTGCGCTCAGAATTGGTCGCGTCGTTCACAACACTCGATTGCTACTCCCCCCCCAGCACATTGGTCACCCCCTTCCCAAACCTTCGCGGGCAAAGTGGCTGATAGTACCTCCGCTGGCACCGCACTGCAGGCGAGTCCAGAGCGCAGCCTAGCCCGTGGGGTCACTGCCGTCAAGCTAACCCCGTCTCAGGCTCACATGGTTGCTAACTCCCCCGCACCGGCACGCCCACCCAAGGCTATCGACCTGGCCCCACCCTCACCTGGAGATAGGATAGAGTCCAAGAGACACACAGCCTCCCTCTCCATCCAGATCGCTCCATCCAGCGCACATACAACGGAGGCTGGACCCCCCACTGTGCGCGCGGCCAGCAATGCAAGGAAGATGCCCATGGACATTGCACAAGAGTTCAATCCCTCATCTAATGTCCGCTCACTGGGGCATCATCTGGTACAGAAAACTTTTGTTTCATTAGCGACGGCTTGAATGAATGGATGATTGAATGAATGAATGAATGAATGAATGAATGAATGAATGAATGAATGAATGAATGAATACTTTGTTGTCACATGTGACAAGTCACAGTGAAATTCTTTGCTTGAACACCCAAGGTATGAAAATAGTCACCACATAAAGGGTGATGGCAAATTTACAAAATATCCCGCACAGGTCCTCCTCTATTCTTTCCTCTTCTACCCCCCCCCCCCCCCCCACACCTCAATCCAGGTCCTCCTCTGTTCTCCCACCCCCCCCCCCTCCCTCACCTCCTCTGTTCCCTCTTCTCCCCCCCCCTCCCCCCCCCCCCCACCTCATTCCAGGTCCTCCTCTCTTCTCTCCCCGCCCCCCCTCACCTCGCTCCAGGTACATCTTTGATCTCCCCCCTCCACCGCATGGTGGTTTTTCAATTTAGATAACACTTATTCCCACTTGCAAAGGTTGTGGATGTTAATCAGTTGTCTCGTTTATTTATAGCTGAACTGTGAAAATGACTTTAATGATTATTTTAAGCAACATGAATGCATTTGCAGCTTGAACGGGTAGTTCATCCTTCACACATTGCTGTCTTAAAGTGTTGGCGAACTTTAAGACAGGCATCCAAAATTCAGATGGGCAGTGCGATAGATTGATGTGATTTTGGCCTTAAGGAAGGTTACTGACAAAGAGACTTTGTTCATGAACCAAAGATTGGCACAGAGTGCTGGAGTAACTCAGCGGGTCAGGCAGCATCTCTGGAGATCATGGATAGGTGACGTTTCACATAGTGCTGGAGTAACTCAGCGTGTCGGGCAGCATCTCTGGAGAAAAGGGATGGGTGATGTTTTGGTGACCAGAGAGCAGTGCTGAACTACTGTCTACCTCATTGGTGACCCTCAGACTATCCTTGCCGTGACCCTTCTTCAGACTGATGTGGAGGTGGGGGGGGGGGGGGGGGCGGGAAGAAGACCCGAAACGTCACCTATTCCATCACTCCATAGATGCTGCCTCACCCGCTAAGTTTCTCCAGCATTTTCGTCTACCTACGATTTTTCCAACATCTGCAGTTCTTTCTTAAACACTCAGACTATCCTTGATCGGACTTTGCAGGCTTTACCTTGCACGAACGTTATACCCTTCATCATGTATCTATACACTGTAAATGGCTCGAATGTAATCATGTATTGTCTTTCTGCTGACTGGATAGCACGCAACAATAAACTAAACTAAACTAGGGTGGGGACCCGTCTCCAGACTGCCCATCTGGAACAGCATGGTCATGTGTTTACTTTGAGAGATGTCATCCCCCTTAGAACGTAGAACGTAACCTAGAACATTGAACGTGTAGAACAACATAGAACCCGAAACGTCGCCCATTCATTCTCTCCATAGACGCTGTCTCACCCGCTGAGTTTCTCCAGTAGTTTTGTCAACCTTCGATTTTTCCAGCATCTGCAGTTCTTTCTTAGACATTGAACATGTAGTTCAGTTTAGTTTATTGTCATGTGTACCGAGGTACAGTGAAAAGCCATTGCTGCATACTAACCAGTCAGAGGAAAGACAAAACACGATTACAATCGAACCATCAACAGTGTACAGATACATGCTAAAGGGAATAATGTTTAATGCAAGGTACAGTCCGATTAAAGATAAGCCGAGGGTCTCCAATGATAGTAGATAGTCTGGTATATAAGATCAGAGTGTAGATAGTAGTTCAGGACCGCACTCTAGTTGGTGAGAGGATGTTTCAGTTGTCTGATAACAGAAGGGTTGGTGGAGTAGACTTGATGGGCCAAATGGCCTGATTCTGCTCCCATCGCTTATGAACATGTGACACTATCTGCTAACTTGGGCGAACCTGTGTATGTTTCTGTGCATACTAATGACATTACTACTGTGGTGCTTTCTGGAAGACAACGTCTTTTAAGCTGCTCCTTTGATTACAAAGGTGTGCTCACTCACTGTCGCCGGCTAACGGGAGTCTTGGTTTGTGTTTGCTGTGCACAGATGACGCTGAATGGGAACACTGCCGTCGATAGAGGCAGTCCAATGAGTTACCTGCAAAGGCCTTTCTCCCCATCATCAACCTACCACTCACTGTCATCAGTCAGCCCGAGTGCTGGAGTACTACAGCACAGCCGCACAATGGGTAAGACAATTCTCCGCAACCTTTATTCTCCAAAGACGTACGGTAAAGAGGTAGGAACGGGGTACTGAATGTGGATGATCAGCCATGATCACATTGAATGGTGGTGCTGGCTCGAAGGGCCGAATGGCCTATTCCTACACCTATTGTCTAGCACTGTAAGGCAGCAACTCTACCGCTGCGCCACCATTTAATTGGCTTGGTACAATTATAATAATAATAATGATGGATGGGATTTATATAGCGCCTTTCTAATACTCAAGGCGCTTTACATCGCATTATTTATTCACTCCTCAGTCACACTCGGTGGTGGTAAGCTACTTCTGTAGCCACAGCTGCCCTGGGGCAGACTGACAGGAGCGTGGCTGCCAATCTGCGCCTACGGCCCCTCCGACCACCACCAATCACTCACACACATTCACACACATTCACACACAGGCAAAGGTGGGTGAAGTGTCTTGCCCAAGGACACAACGACAGTATGCACTCCAAGCGGGATTCGAACCGGCTACCTTCCGGTTGCCAGCCGAACACTTAGCCCATTGTGCCATCTGTCGTCCCGACCCTGACCCTCGGATAATGACCCTCGGATAATGTTAAGGTGTGGGGATCGATGGTCGGCACGGACTCGGTGGGCCGAAGGGCATGTTTCCACGCTGTATCTCTAAACTAAACTAAACTTTGTGTGGTGAAGTTATCAAAGATCTTAAAGCTCCTAATGTGTAGAGAAAATGGGAGAACTTGGATATTTATGGCTCTTTACTACCACATGTTCCGAGGTACAGTGAAATCCTTATTGTTGTATACAGTTCAGTAGATTATTGCTATACATAAGAACAATCCCAGACTAAATACTAGGTGTGTAGAAATAGCCCACCGAGTTGCCCACTAAAGTGGCACGGTGACTCAGCGGTAGAGTTGCTGCCTTGCAGCGCAAGAGACCCCAGTTCAATCCTGACCACGGGCGCTGTCTGTACGGAGTTTGTACATTCTCCCCGTGAACCGCGTGGGTTTTCTCCGGGTGCTCCGGTTTCCTCCCACACTACAAAGACGAACAGGTTAATTGGCCTCTGTAGATTGCCCTCAACTCATGTGAATAGATGGCATGAATTTGGTGCCGAAGGGCCTCTTTCCATGCTGTCTCTTAAACTAAGTAATTGCAGGTGGAGTCAGTGGAGCAGTAATGTTCCTGTCCCACTTAGCAAAACTGAACCAAAACCGGAGGTTGCAGGTGGTTGCCGGAGGTTGCAGGTAGTGGAAGGTAAGACCTTCCACCACCTGCAACCTCCGGCAACCACCTTCAACTAGCATCGCAACCGGCTTCGACTAAAAAATTACCGATTTTTAAAACAGCAACCTATTTTTAGTCACGGCCGGTTTTGAATTTTTTGAAATAATCGCCAGAACATAGAAGAAGCGGAAACCACTTTCGACCATTAGGGAGACTGACAAAAACCTCTGGAAACCGCACGGAAACCTAGGGTGGGACGCAAAGGCTCCAGAGGTTTCCGGTCAGGTTTCCTAGTGGGACAGGGGCATTACTGCTCCACTGACTCCACCGTCCCAAAGTTAATCAGTCTCATTAAATTGTCCCCTGTGTGTAGGGAGAGGATGAGGAAAAAGTATGTATGAATTATGCATGGCTTTTACACCGTTAAGAATTTGTTTCTTACACAACTTCATTTTTATTTCCCCACAGAAAACTTAAGTATTTCACAGCAAAGTAAGTCTCCTGGTGCTGACATAATGGGCATGGAACCCATGTACAGAACATCAGAGGAGGAAAGGAAAGTGACTGTCATTAAAGCACCACACTATGCTGGAATCGGCCCTGTTGATGAATCTGGGATACCAATAGCCATCAGAACGGTAAGAACAGATTTCTTCGTTGCCTTCTCACCTTCTGTTTTATCAGTACTTTCTAATTATAGAAACATAGAAAATAGGTGCAGGAGGAGGCCATTCGGCCCTTCGAGCCAGCAGCGCCATTCATTGTGATCATGGCTGATTGTCCCCAATCAATAGCCCGTGCCTGCCTTCTCTCCATATCTCTTGATTCCACTAGCCCCTAGAGCTCTATCTAATTCTCTCTTAAATCCATCCAGTGATTTGGCCTCCACTGCCCTCTGTGGCAGGGAATTCCACAAATTCACAACTCTCTGGGTGAAAAAGTTTTTTCTCACCTCAGTCTTAAATGGCCTCCCCTTTAGTCTAAGACTGTGGCCCCTGGTTCTGGACTCGCCCAACATTGGGAACATTTTTCCTGCATCTAGCTTGTCCAGTCCTTTTATAATTTTATATGTTTCTATAAGATGCCCTCTCATCCTTCTAAACTCCAGTGAATAGAAGCCTAGTCTTTTCAATCTTTCCTCATATGACAGTCCCGCCATCCCAGGGATCAATCTCGTGAACCTACGATGCACTGCCTCAATCACAAGGATGTCCTTCCTCAAATTAGGAGACCAAAACAGAACACAATACCCCAGATGTGGTCTCACCAGAGCCCTATACAACTGCAGAAGAACCTCTTTACTCCTATGTGTCTATCTTTGGTATTATCTCTTCCAATTTCTTCCACAGGTTAATCCTGTTCAAACAGTCAAGCTGCACAGAAACAGGCCCTTCGGCCCAATTTTCCCATGCCGACCAACATGTCCCATCTACACTAGTCCCACCTTCCTGTGTTTGCCCCATATCCCTCCAAACCTGTCCCTTCCATGCACCTGTCCAAATGTGTAGAAAGGAACTGCAGATGCTGGTATGTACCAGAGATAGACACAAAGTGCTGGAGCAACTCAGTGGGCCGGGCAACATCTCTGGAGAAAAAGGATGGGTAACTTTTCAGCTTGGGGCCCTTCTTCAGACTGATCGAGTCTGCAGAAGGGTCTTGACCCGAAACGTTACCCATCCCTTTTCTCCAGAGATGCTGCCTGAGCCGCTGAGTTGCTCCAGCACTTTGTGTCTATCTTCATGTACTTGTCCACATGTCTTTTAAGTGCTATTATAGTACCTGCCTCAACTACCTCCTTGAGGCACACTAGGTATTGGACCTTCTGCTCTACTAAGATTGCACTGGTCTCATCGCTTGGACCTTGAGGGGAGAATAGTTATAGTTCATCCATCCCTGCTTTCAATTTCTTGCATCCCGGCAACACTTTAACATCTGATAGTACTGGTGATTTAAGAGGGACCTCAAGGGCAACTTTTTCACTCAGCAGGTAGCCCAGATCTGGGAGGAGCTGATCTGCCGGATGAAGCTATAGAAACAGTTACAATTACAATACACAATAGACTATAGATGCAGGAGTAGGCCATTTGCCCCTTCGAGCCAGCACCGCCATTCAATATGATCATGGCTGATCATCCCCAATCAGTACCCCGTTCCTGCCTTCTCCCCATATCCCCTGACTCCGCTATCTTTAAGAGCCCTATCTAGCTCTCTCTTGAAAATATCCAGAGAACCGGCCTCCACCGTCCTCTGAGGCAAAGAATTCCACAGACTCACAACTCTCTGTGAGAAAAAGTGTCCCTGTTCTAAATGGCTTACCCCTTATTCTTAAACTGTGGCCCCTGGTTCTGGACTGCCCTAACATCGGGAACATGTTTCCTGCCTCTAGCGTGTCCAAATCTTTAATAATCCTATATGTTTTAATAAGATCCCCTCTCATTCTTCTAAACTCAAGAGTATATGAGCCCAGCCTCTCCATTCTCTCAGCATATGACAGTCCCGCCATCCTGGGAATTAACCTTGTAAACCTACGCTGTACTCCCTCAATAGCAAGAATGTCCTTCCTCAAATTAGGGGACCAAAACTGCACACAATACAACTTTTAAAGGACGTTTGGACAAATATATAGATAGGAAAAATAGAGGGACATGGGCCAAATGCAGGCAAATGGAACTAGCCCAGTACGCCAACTTGGTTGGAATGGACTAGATGGGCTGAAGGGCCTGTTTCCATGCTGTACAACTCTATGACAAGGAATGGGGCAATGAAGATGCTTCCACTTCATTGAGAGATAGGGGCGGCATGGTGGCGTGACGGTAGAGTTGCTGCCTCACAGCGCGAGAGACCTGGGTTCAAACCTGACCGCGGGTGCTTTCTGAACGGAATTTCTACGTTCTCCCTGTGACCACGTGGGTTTTCTCCAAGATCTTCGGTTTCCTCCCACATTCCAAAGACGTGCAGAACTGTTGGGCAATTGGCTGGGTGTGGACGTAAATCGTCCCTAGTGTGTGTAGGATAGAGTTGATTTGCAGGGATCGCTGGTCGGCGCAGACTCGGTGGGCCGGAGGGCCTGTTTCCACACTGTATCTCCAAACTAAACTAAAATTAAATATACTTCCTGGGCATCTCTTGGAACGATGCATTACAACACCCTGTTCCCTGACATCTCTTGATGGGCCTGTCCCACTGTCCGAGTTTACCCAAGAGCTCTCCATGAGTTAAAAAAAAATCAAACTCGTGGTAAGCACGTAGAATGTACGTAGCGGGTACGTCGGAGCTCGGGACGTCTCTTAGCGGCTCGTAACACTAACGGCAGGTACTCGGGAAACGCGGTAAGCTCGTGAAGTTTTTTCAACATGTTGAAAAATGTCCACGAGAGCCCCGAGTACCTACAAGCGGCTATTACCGTAATTCTCCGAGTTCGAATCCGGGGAAACTCGGGAGAACTCTTAAATTACCTCTTACAGTGGGACAACCCCTTTAGCAATTACTTTATACAGCGATCATGAGCAAGTCTTCGGTAGACAATAATGTTGGAGAAACGCAGCGGGTGAGGCAGCATCTACGGAGCGAAGGAATAGGTGACGTTTCGGTTCGAGACCCATCTTCAGAAAGTCTACAAGCATTTTCAATGTATGCAATTTGGTGGAACGGCCGTTATAGGTGACACCGTGCTGCAGTAACCCAGCAAGTCAGGAAGCATCTCTGGAGAACAGGGGCTGCAACGTGAGCTGCAACAGCAGCCGCATCTGCCGGACCGTGCGGTGGGTGAGGAAGGGCTCGCTGGTGTAGACCAGCGGCCTTGCATTGACTCCATCTACACCTCACGCTGCCTCGGCGAGGCCAGCAGCATCATCAAGGACGAAGCCGCACCCTGGCCACTCCCTCGTCTCCCCTCTCCCATCAATTCACTTGAGGCCAATTCACAGGATGAATTTAAAAGAGAGTTAGACAGAGCTCTAGGGGCTGGTGGAATCAAGGGATATGGGGTGAAGGCAGGCACGGGTTACTGATTGTGGATGATCAGCCGTGATCACAATGAATGGCGGTGCAGGCTCAAAGGGCCGAATGGCCTCCTCCTGCACCTATTTTCTATGTTTCTATGTTACCATGCAAAAGGTATAGAAGTGTGAAAACGCACACCTCCAGATTCAGGGACAGTTTCTTCCCAGCTGTTATCAGGCAACTGAACCGACCTACCACAACCAGAGAGCAGTGCTGAACTCTTATCTTGGTGACCCTCGGACTATCCTTAATCGGACTTTGCTGGCTTTACTTTGCACTAAACATTATTCCCAGTAAATGGATTGATTGTATTCATGTATTATCTTTCTGCTGACTGGTATAGCATGCGACTAAAAGCGTTTCACTGCACCTCGGTTCAGGTGACAATAAACTAAACTGAAACTGAAACATCAGTGCCTGGCTTCAAGGTGAAATGATACAAAGTGCTGGAGTAAAGGGGCTGTCCCACTGTACGAGGTAATTCAAGACCTCTCCGAGTTTAAAAAAAATCTAACTCGTGGTAAGCACGCAGAATGTACGTAGCAGGTACGTCGGAGATCAGGAGGTCTCTTAGCGGCTCGTAACGCTAACGGCAGGTACTCAGGAAACGCAGTAAGCTCGTGAAGACTCATGAAGATTTTTCAACATGTTGAAAAATGTCCACGAGAGCCCCAAGTACCCATGAGCGGCCATTACCGTAATTCTCCGAGTTCGAATCAGGGGAAACTCGGGAGAACTCTTGAATCACCTCATACAGTGGGACAGTCCCTTAACTTAGCAGACTGGATCAGTCTGAAGAATGGTCCCAACCTGAAACATCACCAATACATGTTCCCCAGAGATGCAGCCCGACCTACTGAGATACTCTCACACTTTGTGTTCTTTTGTTTATTAACCAGCATCTGCAGCTCTTTATTTCAGCCATTATAATGTCCAGAAGACATCTAGGAATGTACCATATACCATTTTTTCATCCAATATTTACTTTGAATATACCTGGGAACCAAATTAGTTGTGTGCAATTTTCTCTTAATTTGAACATGCTTAAATAGGAATTTAAAACCAGAAAATCAGTTGCATGTACTTATTCATAGCTCAGTTTAATTTCCGTTTAGTTTATTGTCACGTGTACCGAGGTACAGTGAAAAGCTGTTGTTGCGTGCTAACCAGTTAGCAGAAAGACAATACATAATTACAATGGAGCCGTTTACACTGTATAAATACATGCTAAGGGAATAATGTTTAGTGCAAGGTAAAACCAGCAAAGTCTGATCAAGGATAGTCCGAGTGTCACCAGAGAGGTAGATAGTAGTTCAGCACCGGTCTCTGGTTGTGGTAGGATGATTCAGTTGCCTGATAACAGCTGGGAAGAAACTGTCCCTGAATCTGGAGATGAAGTGTTTTCACACTTCTGTACCTCTTGCCTGATGGGAGAGGGGAGAAGAGGGAGTGGCCAGGGTGCGACTGGTCCTTGATGATGCTGCTGGCCTTGCCGAGGCAGCGTGAGGTGTAAATGGAGTCGATGGAAGGGAGGTTGGTTTGTGTGATGGGTCCACAGTCCTCTGCATCCGATACTGCATCCAATGAAAGTCTAAGTCTGCCACTGAAATCAGATGGGGAATTCATTAGAAAAAAACCTTTATCTGTTGACGGTACGTTCGTGAGCTCATTGCCACACGGGGGGAAATAAATTCTTACCATTCACCTTTGTGAGAGAGCATCATGTCCACTGGACTGTGGAAGCAGAATAAAGAGTGACAATCTTTGTATTTGTTCCAGCTTGGTGACTAATTGAAGCTTGTATTTCTAATCTAGACAGTGGATCGACCCAAGGACTGGTACAAGACTATGTTCAAGCAAATACATATGGTGCACAAGCCAGGTATGTTCATGGCTGAAGTCCATTTGTTTCATCTTTTGTTCTAAATCAAAATGGTGGACCTGTGCTGGTTCCTGGAGAACCCCCAGAGGAGGTTTACAAGAATGATCCCAGGAATGAGTGGGGTTAACCTGATGAGCGTTTGACGGCACTGGGCCTGTACTCGCTGGAGTTTAGAAGAATGAGGGGGGGACCTCATTGAAATGTGCCGAATAGTGAAAGGCTTGGATAGAGTGGATGTTTCCACTAGTGGGAGAGTCCAGGACCGGAAGTCAGAGCATCTGAATTAAAGGATGTTCCTTTTGGAAGGAGATGAGGAGAAATTTCTTTAGTCAGAGGGTGGTGAATGTGTGGAATTCTTTGCCACAGAAGGCTGTTCATGGATATTTTTAAGGCAGAGATAGATAGATTCTTGAGTAGTATGGGTGTCAGGGGTTATGGGGAGAAGGCAGGAGAATGGGGTTGAGAGGGGGAGATAGATCAGCCATGATTGAATGGCGGAGTAGACTTGATGGGCTGAATGGCCCAATTCTGCTCCTATCACCTATGACATATTATTCAACAATACTTTGTATTTGTACAGGACCACCACCAATTTCCTGGCAACTGGTGGCCTGACACCTCCTTTAATCCAGACAAAATTTTACGAGAGCGCAGTTAAGGTCATAAGGAATAGGAGTAGAATTAGGCCATTCAGCCCATCAAGTCTGCTCCACCATCCAATCATGGCCGATCTATCTCTCCCTCCCAACCCCTTCCTCCTGCCTTCTCCCAATAACCTCTGACATTTGAAATCCACCCCATCCCCTCCCCCACATGGAAGTCCCCCTGAAAATGTGGTGCCTAGGCCGGGTGAGGCGGCCGATCTCGACCTCATCGGGACTTCCAGGGCCGATCGTCGGGCCGAATTTGCCCCATACCCGACTTCCGAGGCCGATGTCTCGGCCCCCCCTCAATGGCGTGACCTTTGTTGGGTCCGGCAAAACGGATAATACGGCAAGGCTCTGGAACCAAGGGTGCAGGAAAATCGGCGGTGGGCCTGTATATATCAGCTCCTCACTTTCAATATACGTCTCAGAGTTTGTCACGTCAAGTTTACAACGGATGCTACGACCAAGAGGTGGAAATGAGTTGGGGTGATGAGAAGCTTGGTCATGGAGACCAAGTTTAAAGGAGCAAGAGACTAGTGTGTTTAATTGTCGTATGTACTGACGATGGAACAATTAGATTCTTACTTGCAGCAACGTAACAGACTCATCGAGGCAATACGCACACAGAACATGTAATATTGTAGAAACAAAGAACTGCAGATGCTGGTTTATACCACAGATAGACACAAAGTGCTGCATTGTTACAATTAAGGTTGCCAACTTTCTCGCTCCCAAATAAGGGACAAAAGATCAAAATACGGGACAAATTCCCGACGGCAATTGATTGACCGACTGGGTGAATGATGAGTTGGCCCGGGTGCTGGACTGCACACAAAGCCCAGCCGGCGGGCCAGCTGAGGAGTTTTGGCCCGGGTAGCGCACAAAGTCAGGCCCCCATCCAGCTCATAAACTGGTGATCGGCCATGAGAAGGAGGGGTGGTGGTGGTGTCGGCGGTAAGCGAAGGTCCGAAGGTCGGACAACTGGCCACGGGCGAGGCGCTGCTGCTGCTGCACTCCATGGGCTGCACTACGTCGGCACGGGTGAGGTGGGGCCGGACGCGGCGCTCCGACCCGACAGCCCCCTCGACCCGAGTAGTAGCAGTCAAATACGGGACAAGGGCGGTTTCGTATGGGACAAACCAATTTAGCCCAATATACGGGATGTCCCGGCTAATACGGGACAGTTGGCAACCCTAGTTGCTATGCACTACAGTGTTTCATTGTACGAGGCGTTGGTAAGGCAGCATCTGGAGTATTGTGTTTAGTTTTGGTCACCCTACCTTAGGAAGGATGGTGTCAAGCTGGAAATGGTGCAGAAAAGATTTACGAGGATGTTGCCAGGACTCAGGAATCTGAGCTATTGGGACAGGTTGAGCAGGCTGGGACTATTCCTTGGAGCGCAGGAGGATGAGGGGTGACCTTATGGTGTGCAAAATCATGAGAGGAATCGATAGGATATATGCACAATTTTTTACTTAGAGTAGGGGAATCAAGAACTAGTGGACATCGGTTTAAGGTGAGAGGGGAAAGATTTAATAGGAACCTGAGGGGTAATGGCCCTGTCCCATTGTACGAGCTCATTCAAGAGCTTCCCCGAGTTAAAAAAAAAAAACTTGTGGAAGCACGTAGAAAGTACGTCGCAGGTACGTCGGAGCTCGGGACGTCTCTTAGCGGCTCGTAACGCTAACGGCAGGTACTCGGGAAACGTGGTAAGCACGGGAAGACTCGTGAAGATTTTTCAACATGTTTAAAAATGTCCACGTGAGCCCCGTGTACCTACGAGCGGCCATTACCGTAAATCTCCGAGTTCGAATCAGGGCAAACTCGGGAGAACTCTTGAATCAACTCATACAGTGGAACAGGGCCATACCTTTTTAAATGTAGTGAGGAACTACAGATGCTGGTTTACACGGAAGAGACAAAATGCTGGAGTAACTCAGCGGGACAGGCAGCATCCCTGGATAGAAGGAATGGGTGACGTTTCGGGTTGATTACCTTCTTCAGTTCCTGTCCCATAGAAACATAGAAACATAGAAAATAGGTGCAGGAGTAGGCCATTCGGCCCTTCGAGCCTGCACCGTCATTCAATATGATCATGGCTGATCATCCAACTCAGTATCCTGTACCTGCCTTCTCTCCATACCCCCTGATCTCTTTAACCACAAGGGCCACATCTAACTCCCTCTTAAATATAGCCAATGAACTGGCCTCAACTACCTTCTGTGGCAGAGAATTCCACAGATTCACCACTCTCTGTGTGAAAAATCTCGGTCCTAAAAGATTTCCCCCTTATCCTTAAACTGTGACCCCTTGTTCTGGACTTCCCCAACATCGGGAACAATCTTCCTGCATCTAGCCTGTCCAACCCCTTAAGAATTTTGTAAGTTTCTATAAGATCCCCCCTCAATCTTCTAAATTCTAGCGAGTACAAACCGAGTCTATCCAGTCTTTCTTCATATGAAAGTCCTAGGAATCAGTCTGGTGAACCTTCTCTGTACTCCCTCTATGGCAAGAATGTCTTTCCTCAGATTAGGAGACCAAAACTGTACGCAATACTCCAGGTGTGGTCTCACCAAGACCCTGTACAACTGCAGTAGAACCTCCCTGCTCCTATACTCAAATCCTTTTGCTATGAATGCTAACATACCATTTGCCTTCTTCACTGCCTGCTGCACCTGCATGCCTACTTTTAATGACTGGTGTACCATGACACCCAGGTCTCGTTGCATCTCCCCCTTTCCTAATCGGCCACCATTCAGATAACAGTCTACTTTCCTGTTTTTGCCACCAAAGTGGATAACCTCACATTTATCCATATTATACTGCATCTGCCATGCATTTGCCCACTCACCCAGCCTATCCAAGTCACCTTGCAGCCTCCTAGCATCCTCCACACAGCTAACACTGCCCCCCAGCTTCGTGTCATCCCGCTTGAGTCGAGACCCTTGTTACACAGAGGGTGGTGGGTGTATGGAACGAGCTGCTGGAGGAGCTAATTGTGGGCAGGTACTATAACAATATTTAAAAGACATTTGGACAGGTACATGGATAGGACAGGTACATGGATAGGACAGGTTTACAGGGATATGGGCCGAACGCGGGCAGGTGGGACTAGTGTAGATAGGACATGTTGGTCGGCATGGCCAAGTTGGGCTGAAGGGCCTGGTTTCCACGCTGTATCGCTCTATGACTATGAATGGTCAGCACTTTACTAATTTCCCATGGATGGGTGGTCTCACCAAGTCGCTGTCGTCCAGTTTTGTCCTGACCCATAAATCAAAGTCGCTGCGGTCATTTATGAATTTTTATTGCCCGATTTAAATATCAGTCAGCAGGAAAATGAAAATCTGTAATAAAACGCTTTTTAAATGATAAGTCAATTCTTGGTGCACGGACTAAACGATCTCATATCTCTGAGCTTCAAGCCAAATTCACTGAGGCTTCCCTCCGTTATACTTTCTGCTTTGTCATTGGGAATTGGAAACTTTGCTTCCCAAAGGCTCATTCCACTTTGCCCAATGTCAGAGAGTTTAGCAGCAAATTTTCATGGCTGTCAAAAGTAAACTTGGGCGGCGAGATTTTGCTGAATTGAGTTTTCTCAAAGGCAATAGTGGTCTCGTCACCTACTTGTTATCAAGATACAATACTGGATTCAGACCGGCACGGTGGCGCAGCGGTAGAGTTACTGCCTGACAGCGCCAGAGACCCGGGTTCAAACCTAATTGTGGGTGCTGCCTGTACGGAGTTTGTACGTTCTCCCTGTGATCGCGTGGGTTTTCTCCAGGTGCTCCGGTTTCCTCCCACACTCCAAAGAGTTGCTGGTTTGTAGTTTATGAGACATTGGGGCATAATTAGGCCATTCGGCCCATCGGATCTACTCCACCATTCAGTTGGCTGATCTATCTTTCCCTCTCAACCCCATTCTCCTGCCTTCGCCCCATAACCCTTGACACCCGTACTAATCAAGTACCTTAAAAATATCCATTGACATGGCCTCCACAGCCTAATGTGACAATGAATTCCACAGATTCACCATCCTCTGATTGAAGAAATTCCTCCTCATCTCCTTTCTAAAGGTGCTTCCTTTTATCCTGAGGCTCTGCCCTCTGGTCCTCCACATCCACTCTATCCAGGCCTTTCACTATTCGGCAAGTTTCAATGAGGTGCCCCCCTCATCCTTCTAAACTCCAGCGAGTACAGGCCCAGTGCCGTCATATGTTAACCCAATCCTCCCCGTGATTATTCTCATAAACCTCCTCTGGACCCTCTCCAACGCCAGCACATCCAGAAGTAATGCTACTTAACGAAATAACATGTGCCAATTACATCAATAAACTGGCCCACGATCATCCTCATGAACCTCCTCTCCACTTCCTTCTTGAATACACAGTATACTTAATAAAAAGCTTAAACAAAAGAAACGTTCAATAAATGTAAAATGACGTGTTCAATAAATGTAAAATGACGCAGTATAGTCCATAAACAAAACAGAGTCACAAGCACAATAGACAATAGATGCAGGAGTAGGCCATTCGACCCTTCGAGCCAGCACCATCCGTGATCATGGCTGATCATCCACAATCAGTACCCCGTTCCTGCCTTCTCCCCATATCCCCTGACTCCAAGCTAGTTCATAGTTCGGACTTTAGTTGGAGGTTGTAGTGTTTAATAGCCTGATGGCTGTCGTGAAGAAGCTGTTCTTGAACCTGGACGTTACAGTGTTTAGGCTCCTGTACCTTCTTCCCGACGGCAGGGGTGAGATGGGAGTCTGGCCAGGGTGGTGTGGGTCCTTGAATGAATGAATGAATGAATGAATGATACTTTATTGTCACAGGTGACAAGTCACATTCACACACACACACACACACACACACACACACACACACACACACACACACACACACACACACACACACACACACACACACACACACACAAGGTATGCAAAGAGTCGCCACTTAAAGGGCACAGACAAAGTTACAAAGTATCCCGTGCCTCCTCCTTTGTTCCCCCCTCACTGTGGTTCCCCCTCGCCTTGGTGATGCTACCTACCTTTCTGAGGCATCGTGCAAGAGTTTGTGACTGATCCCCTGCCCGTAAGTGAGGGCAGCTTACTGAAGGGGGCAGGAGCGTGGGCCATGTACAAGAGTAGCTCAGCCTCATAACAATTATGCCAACACTGTTGGTCCAATTCCTTTCATGCTGATGGCTGACAGTAAATCATGTTCATCATTCCTTCTTATGTTTTAACAGATGATGATACAGATGCATTCAATGCCACATATGCATATGTTTACCCTGGTAAGAATTTTATGTTATGCTCTTAGGTCTCAATTTGAACTCACAACCTATTGTTCCAGTTATATCACACTATCCTTTCCCAACAAATATGTAACGCTAACGTGACTAATACTCTCTTCTAATGCTCTCTTCATCCAATAGATTCTCACTGCTAATCTGCACTTCATTGACTTGTCGTTTGAGAAAGAACTGCAGGTGCTGGAAAAATCGAAGGTAGACAAAGATGCCGGAGAAACTCAGCGGGTGAGGCAGCATCTATGGAGCGAAGGAACATGTGACGTTTCAGGTCGAGACCCTTCTTCAGATTGTAGAAGAGTCTCGACCCGAAACGCCACCTATTCCTTCGCTCCATAGATGCTGCCTCACCCGCTGAGTTTCTCCAGCATTTTTGTCGACCTTCTGCACTTCATTGACTCTGCACAAAACGTGTCCCTTTTGTGGTAGAACGAGGAAGTGCAGATGCGGGAATCTTGTATTGAACACCAACTCGGTGGGTCAGGCAGCATCTCTAGAAGAACATGGATTCCCTTATCTGACACTCTCTTGTCACGTTTACTATTTCCTCTTAGAGTCTTAGTTTACTCGAGACATGGTGTGGAAGTTGGCCCTTCAGCCCACTGAGCCGCTGCCGACCAACGATCACCCGTACACTATATCATCCCAGTTTCGCATCCTACATACTGGGGACAACTTACAGAAGCCGATAAACCTACAAACCTGAACACCTTTAGAATGTGGGAGGAAACCAGAGCACACGGAGACGTCCCGCGCGGTCACGGGGCGAGCGTACAAACTCCACACAGACAGCACCCATAGTCAGGATCGAACCCGGGTCTCCTACGCTATAAGGCAGCGACTCTACCGCTGCGCAACTGTGCAACCCAAGAGTCATAGAGTCATATGGCACAGAAACAGCCTCCATGCCAAACAATCTAAGCTGGTCTCACCTGCCTGCGTTTGGCCCATATCCCTCCAAACCTGTCCTGCCCAAGTCCCTTTTAAATGCCGTTGTGATATCTGCCTCCTCTTTCCCCCTTTTGTCACGCCTTTTGTCTCCTTTTCATCTCCAGCCCTTGTAGACCCATCTGCCAATTCTCTTTTATGGTAGTTTAGTTTAGAGATACAGCGTGGAAACAGTCACCTCAGCCCAACTTGTCCGTGCCGACCAGCGATCCCCACACACTAACACTATCCTACACACACTAGGGACAATTTACAATTCTTACCGAAGCCAATTAAAGTGCAAACCTGCATGACTTTGGAGTGTGGGAGGAAACCAGAGCACCCAGAGAAAACCCACGTGGTCACGGGGAGAACGTACAAACTCTAAGACAACACCCGTAGACAGGGTCGAACCTGGGTCTCAGGCGCTGTAAGGCAGCAACTTTACCGCTGCGCCACCGTGCTGTCCCACACATCTCTTGCTCGTCTCCATATATATAGTACAGTGGAAGCAGTGAAATTAATCACATTTAACATTACAAACTTGGTTCTCTCTGCCAAAACCTCCCTAGCAATGACATTGCCCACGACTAACTAATGTTCCGCAGTTAGTAAATCTCATTAACTATTGGTTTCAGTATTGAAAGATGAACTCATTGAAAAATACCTAATGACTGACGACAAGGGCAGTCACGGTGGCGCAGCGGTAGAGTTGCTGCCTTACAGCGAATGCAGCGCCGGAGACCCGGGTTCCATCCCGATTACTGGTTGCTGCCTGCACGGAGTTTGTACGTTTTTCCCGTGACCTGCGTGGGTTTTCTCCGAGATCTTCGGTTTCCTCCCACATTCAGATTTGTCGGTTAATTGGCTTGGTAAATGTAAAAATTGGCCCTAGTGGGTGTAAATGTGTGGGGATCGCTGGTCGACTCGGACTCGTTGGGCCGAAGGGCTGGCTTCCGTGCTGTTTCTCTAAAATACACTAAACTAAGACTTAAAAAAGAACTTTTTAATATTAACATATTAATACTGTGTTAAATAATGGGAATAAAGTTGTGCTAATACTGCAAATACTATGACAATTAATTGATTCTTTGCTAACGATGGTTTTTCCACAAAGATTTTTCTTTAACGTGTGACGAGCTTTACATCAAGAAAATGAAGCATTTTACTGAAAAGATCACATTGGCCATAAGAATGGAAATCTTACAATGTTTAAGAAAGCAAACTTAATGCTAGCATTTATTTCAAGAGGGCTTGAATACAAAAACAGGGATGTAATGCTGAGGCTCTATAAGGCGCTGGTCAGGCCGCATTTGGAATATTGTGAGCAATTTTGGGCACCATATCTGGGGAAGGATGTGCTGGCTCTGGAGAGGGTCCAGAGGAGGTTTACAAGAATGATCCCAGGAATGTATGGGTTATTGGCACTGTCGACACTGGGCCTGTACTCGTTGGAGTTTAGAAGAATGAGGGGGGGGACCTCTTTGAGACGTACAGAATAGTGAAAGGCTAGGATAGAGTGGATGTGGAGAGGATGTTTCCACTAGTGTGAGAGTCTAGGACCAGAGATCACAGCCTCAGAATTAAAGGACGTTCCTTTAGGAAGGAGATGAGGATGAATTTCTTCAGTCAGTGGGTGGTGAATCTGTGGAATTCATTGCCACAGAAGGCTGTGGAGGCCAAGTCAATGGTTATTTTTATGGCAGAGATAGATAGATTCTTGATTAGTACGGGTGTCTGGGGTTATGGGGAGAAGGCAGGAGAATGGGGTTGAGAGGGAAAGATAGATCAGCCATGATTGATTGGGGAAGTATACTTGATGGGCCGAATGGCCTAATTCTGCTCCTATCACATGACCATAGCACCAGGTTCTATGACATATTATTCAACAGTAATTTGTATTTGTTCAGGAAGCAGGAGAATGGGGTGAGAAGGGAGAGATAGATCAGCCATGATTGAATGGCGGAGTAGACTTGAAAGGCTTCCTCTTCCTCTTGCGTATGGCATGCACAGCCTAAATTTGTGGGACAACTTATTTTATTTGATCTTATTTAATTGTGCACGCTGGGTTGATTGCATTCGTCGAAAAAGGGCGGACCACGTGAAGGTTGCAATCTCTCACCCCAACTTGAAGGGCTGAATGTCCTAAATCTGCTCCTATCACAGCAACATGACGTTTGAGTGCCCTGGGTCCTCTCTGATGGGTGTGGGCAAACACAAGGCACCAACATCTGAAACCCTGTCTCACTTTGATCCTTCAAGCCATGGGCGGAATGAGAATGATGCAGCAATGAGGTTTTAAGAGTTAAGGATTAATGTACGTTTCTGCAGGCAGTGGAGAGCCAAAGAGTGTAGTCTAGTCTAGTCTAGTTTATTGTCACGTGTACTGAGTTAAGGGCCTGAACCACTAAGGCATCATTTACACGTCACGCAAATGGCGCGCAAAGATTTTGTACATCCCATAATCCTGGGCCACCGCATGCGATCGCACGTCACTGCCTACGTTACCACACACCATGCGCGCGTAATGCGCACCATGCGTACATTACGTGCACGTCACGACACACGTCGTGACACGTAAATGATGTCGCGTAAATGACGCGCAAATGACGCCCAAGTGGGACAAGCCCTTAAGCTTTTTGTTGCATGCTAACCAGTCAGCGGAAAGACAGTACGCGATTACAATAGAAACGTTCACTTTGCACAGATTTAGGAAAAATGGAATAACGTTTAGTGCAAGATAAATGTCCAATCAAAGGTAATCCGAGGGTCTGCAATGAGTTAGATGGCAGCTCAGGATAGCTCTCCAGTTGTGTAGGTAGGATGGTTCAATTGCCTGATAACAGCTGGGAAGAAACTGTCCCTGAATCTGGAGGAGTGCATTTTCACACTTCTGTGCCTCTTGCCCGATGGGAGAGGGGAGAAGAGGGAGTGGCCAGGGTGCGCCTTGCTTCGAGCCTCTCCCTGTGCTGTATTTAGTTTAGTTTGGAGATACAGCGCGGAAACAGGCCCTT
Source organism: Amblyraja radiata (assembly GCF_010909765.2). Classification (NCBI taxonomy): domain Eukaryota; kingdom Metazoa; phylum Chordata; class Chondrichthyes; order Rajiformes; family Rajidae; genus Amblyraja; species Amblyraja radiata. The sequence goes on along the minus strand of NC_045958.1, from coordinate 108,984,259 downwards.
AGGCCCAGCTGAGTCCACGCCGACCAGCAATCCCCGCACATCAGCACTATCCTACACACATATTGGGGCCAATTTACATTTATATCCAGCCAATTAGCCTACAAACCTGCACGTCTTGGGAGTGTGGGAGAAAACCAAAGATCTCGGATAAAACCCACTCAGTCACGGGGAGAAGATACAAGCTCCGTACAGACAACACCCGTGGTCGGGATCAAACCTGGGCCTCTGCCGCTGCGAGCTCCGTAAGGCAGCGCTCTCCTGATGCGCCACCGTGACGCCCTTTCAGTGTTCAGTACTGTTCGGTGTTTTAACATATTTTGAGGTGTATCTGAATGAAAGTGTGATTTTTATTTGAGTGTGTGTGTGTGTGTGTGCGCGCACTTGGGTTGCCAACTTTCTCACTCCCAAATAAGGGACAAAAGGTCAAAATAAGGGACAAATTCCCGACGGCAATTCGTTGACTGACTCGGCCGTTGCTGGGTGAATGATGAGCTGGCCCGGGTGCTGGACTGCACACAAAGCCCAGCCAGTGGGCCAGCTGAGGAGGTTTAACCCGGGCCCCGCAACGTCGCTCGCAGAGTCCGGCACCCCATCCAACTCACGAACCGATGATCGGCCATGAGAAGGAGGGGTGGTGGTGGTGTCGGCGGTGAGCGAAGGTCCGAAGGTCGGACAGCTGGCCGGGCTGTCGACCGACGGGGCCACGGGCGAGGCGCTGCTGCTGCTGCTGCACTCCATGGGCTGCACTACGTCGGGACGGGTGAGGCGGGGCCGGATGCGGCGAACTGGCCCGACAGTCCCCTCGAACCGAGTAGTAGCAGTCAAATACGGGACAAGGGCGGACCCGTACGGGACAAACCAATTCAGCCCAATATATGGGATGTCCCGGCTAATACGGGACAGTTGGCTACCCTAGTGTGCACCCAGTTACAGAGTGTTTATATAACTAATTCCAGATGGATCTCTTTCTGTGTTTTGTGCCAGATTACTACAGATCGTTCACCTCTGTCCAGGCCCACCCACCTCCTAAGACACATACCTACCGACCTCTAACAAAGAGCATCTCGGACAACGGTGTGGAATTCTACACGGAGACAGTCCCATTACCGCCACCACCTCCTCTACCCATCCCATCACAACCAAGGCTACGAGAAGCAGGAGTCACGGAGAAGTAAGTTGAGTTTAGTCTATTGTCGCCTGTGCCGAGGCACAGTGAAAATGTTTTGTAGTGTACTAACCAGTCAGCCGAAAGGTTGCACGGTGGCGCAACAGTCGAATCGCTGCCTCACAGCGTCAGAGACCCGGGTTCCATCCTGCCTACGGGTGCTGTCTGTACGGAGTTTGTACGTTTTCCCCGTGACCTGCGCGGGTTTTCTTCAGGATCTCTGGTTTCCTCCCACACTCCAAAGACGTACAATTGGCTTGGTATCATTGTAAATTGTCCCTAGTGTGTAGGGTAGTGTTAATGTGCGCGGATTGCTGGTCGGCGCAGACTAAGTGGGCCGAAGGGCCTGTTTCCGCGCTGTATCTCTAAATTAAACTAAAACTGAAATGCATGATTACAATCGACCATCCACAATGTGCAGATACATGATAAAGGGAATAAGAAATGTTGCTGTCAGAGTAGAGATTTAAAAGTGTGCAGCCATTCTAATGCGTGATTGGAGATCCACAATGGGTTGGGCACCATTTTGAATCTTAGTATTGAAAGATATCTGGAGACATGGAAAAGCAGATGCTGGTTAATAGACGAAAGAGTACAAAGTGCTGGAGTAACTCAGCAGGTCAGGCAACATCTCCGGAAAACATGGTTAGACGACAATTCTGGTCGAGACCCTACTGTGGTACGGTGGCGCAGCGGTGGAGTTGCTGCTTTACAGCGCCGGAGACCCAGGTTCGATCCTGACTATGGTTGGTGCCTGTACGGAGTTTGTACGTTCTCCTCGTGACCGCGCGGGTTTCCTCCCGCACGTACAGGTTCATAGGTTTATTGGCTTCTGTAAATTGTCCCTAATCTGTGGGATAGAACTGGTTATAGTGATTGCTGGTCAGCACGGACCCAGTGGGCCGAAAGGCCTGTTTCCATGTTGTTTCTCAAAAACTAAAAACTAAATCAAATTAAGAATGGAGAACATTATCGGTGAGGATTCAAAGCTGAGACACTTCTTCCAAAAACCTGCAAGGCATTTGAATTATTTGAGGAATGATAGATGGATTATTCAAGATCATCCACCATGAAAGTCAATTGAGGATGCTGTTATTTGCTGTGATGTTTTCAGTTTTTTAGTTTAGAGATACAGCATGGAGACACTGTGCGTTGGAAGGAACTGCAGGTGCTGGTTTATAGACATTAGACAATAGGTGCAGGAGTAGGCCATTCGGCCCTACGAGCCGGCACCGCCATTCAATGTGATCATGGCTGATCATCCCCAATCAGTACCCCGGTCCGGCCTTCTCCCCATTTTCCCTGACTCCGCTATCTTTAAGAGCCCTATCTTGCTCTCTCTTGAAAGTATCCATGAAGTATACTGAAGAAAGACACAAAAAGCTGGAGTAACTCGGTGGGTTAGAGAGAAGGTGTAGATAACGTTTCGGGTCTGAAGAAGGATCTGCAGTTCCGTCGGACACATATCGTCTGCGGTTACCTTGTTTCTAAAATCAGATAATATCAGAAAAGGGGACCTGGCGTGGGAGGACCCAGTGTGGGAGGACCTGGCGTGGGAGGACCCGGAGTGGGAGGACCCAGTGTGGGAGGACTCAGCGTGGGAGGACCCAGTGTGGGAGGATCTGGCATGGGAGGACTCAGCGTGGGAGGACCCAGTGTGGCAGGACCCGGCGTGGGGGGACCCAGTGTGGGAGGACCCAGTGTGGGAGGACCCAGTGTGGGAGGACCCATGTGTGGGAGGACCCAGTGTGGGGGGACCCAGCGTGGGGGGACCCAGCGTGGGAGGACCAGGTGTGGGAGGACTCGGTGTGGGAGGTCCCAGTGTGGGAGGACTCAGCGTGGGAGGACCCAGTGTGGGAGGATCTGGCATGGGAGGACTCAGCGTGGGAGGACCCAGTGTGGCAGGACCCGGCGTGGGGGGACCCAGTGTGGGAGGACCCAGTGTGGGAGGACCCAGTGTGAGAGGACCCAGTGTGGGAGGACCCATGTGTGGGAGGACCCAGTGTGGGGGGACCCAGCGTGGGGGGACCCAGCGTGGGAGGACCAGGTGTGGGAGGACTCGGTGTGGGAGGTCCCAGTGTGGGAGGACCGCCAAGAACTAAGGGGGACCACAAATGGAAGGTGTTAACAATGGTTTGCGTTAAAATGGAGAGACTTTGTAACTTTGTCGGTGCCCTTTATATGGCGACTCTTTGCATACCTTGGGCCTGCAAAACAAAGAATTTCATTGTGACTTGTCACAGATGGCAATAAAGCATAATTAATTAATTAATTAATTAATTCATTCATCCAATGAAGAAACCATTAGTCGCGTTTCCTTCACATCAGCTCTCATCCCCCATCTCAACGCCCCGGACAAAACTGCAAACAATTCTCTTGGTCTTCACCTCTTCACCCCACCATCCAACATATCCACGTTCACCATTTCTGCCAGCTCCCAACGTGATCCCACCGCATCTTTCCACTTCCCTCTCAGTCCTGATGCCAGGGTCTCGAACCAAAATGTCGACTGACACCTTTGGCCCTCAGCAGCCAAGTCCTTCCAAGTTCTGTTAATTCTTTTTTGTTCCAGATTCCAACATCTGCAGTCTTTTTAGTTTCGATTAGTTTAGTTTAATTTAGAGATACAGCGCGGGAAACAGGCCCTTCGGCCCACCGAGCCCGCGCCAACCAGCGATCCCCGCACACTAACACTATCCTACACATGCGAGGGACAATTTACACTTACGCCAAGCCAATTAAGCCTGCAAACCTGTACGTCTTTGGAGTGTGGGAGGAAACCGGAGATCTTGGAGTCAGGATGGAACCCGGGTCTCCGGTGCTGGAAGGCAGCAGCTCTACTGCTGCGCCACTGTGTTCCGCCCTTAGTCTGCACTCAATCTGCCTGCCTGTCTATCCCTCCCGCACACACACGGGTGCAATATCCTGTGCAGCGCAACATTTGGAGTATATACACATCCCCCCACCCTCCTCTTGCCACTTTCCTCCTTCCGGCTTCACAAGCTGCAACTCTTCAAAAGTGCGGCACAGTGGCGCAGCGGTAGAGTTGCTGCCTTACAGCACTTGCAGCATCATTGACCCGGGTTCCATCCCGTCTATGGGAGCTGTCTGTACGGAGTTTGTACGTTCTCCCCGTGACCTGCGTGGGTTTTCTCCGAGATCTTCGGTTTACTCCCACACTCCAAAGATGTACAAGTTTATAAGTTAAGTAAGTAAGTAAGTTTATTGGCCAAGTATTCACATACAAGGAATTTGCCTTGGTGCTCCGCCCACAAGTAACAACATGACATACAGCGACAGTTACGAATGACTCCGAAAATACTAAACATTAATAATAATAAAACATTAATGATAAAACACCATTGATCAAGCATGTGAACCAACAAAATACCAGATCAAAGGGAGGCTACAGATTTTTGGCTGTTGAGTAGAGCAACTACTCGTGGATAAAAACTTTTAATATCTGGCTGTGGCAGCTTTGACAGTCCGGAGTCGCCTTCCAGAGGGAAGTGATTCAAAGAGTTTGTGGCCAGGGTGATTGGTGCATGTTTATAATTGTCCCTCGTGTGTGTGGGATAGTGTTAATGTGCGGGGATCGCTGGTGGGTGCAGACTCAGTGGGCCGAAGGGCTTGTTTCCAGGCTGTATCTCTAAACTAAACTAAACTGAACTAAACTAACCTCAAGCGCCTCACATTGTCCTTCCTTTCTTATCTCTCATCTTTTTTCCAACCATCTGCCTATCAACAACCCCGCTCACCTGCGTCCACCAATTACCTGCCTCTCCCCTTTGCCAACTTTCTTCTCCCATCTCTACAATCAGTCTGAAGTAGGGTCTCGACCCGAAAGGTCGTCTATTCCTGTCTACTGTGTGGCACAGCGGTAGAGTTGCTGCCTTACAGCGCCAGAGACCCGGGTTCAATCATGACTACCGGTGCTGTCTGTAGGGAGTTTGCACGTTCTCCCCGTGACCGCCTGGGTTTTCTCCAGGAGCTCCAGTTTCCTCCAACACTCCAAAGACGTGCAGGTTTGTGGGGTAATTGGCTTGTGTAAAATTGTAAATTGTCCCCAGTGAGTGTAGGATAGTTCGAGTGTGCGGGGTGATCGCTGGTCGGCGAGGACTCGGCGGGCCGAAGGGGCCTGTTTCCGCGCTGTATCTCCAACTTCTAAAGTGGAGAGCGTGCTGCCTGACCCGCTGAGTAAAGGGCCTGTCCCACGAGCATGCGACTCCATGCGGCAAGCGTGACCTAAAGCCCGCAGCTGCCTCGGCACCGTACGCACGGAGGTCGAGTGAGTGACGTGAAGTTCGAGCGAAGTCCGACGGGCGTACAGCGTCGAGGCGGTGCGTACGGCGTCGAGGCAGCTGTGGGCCGGCAGGCCGTTGCCGCGTGGAATTTTTAAACCCGGTCAGTCTTTCGGAGCCCCGCGCGATGTCGGGACCAGCTCCGCACAACTCCATACGGCTCCGGCGATCGAAGTGGGAACGGCCCCGCGAGGCCGTATGGCTCAAGCGACCACGTTAGGTCGCGCTTGCCGCATGCAGGCGCATGCTGGTGGGACCGGCCCTTTAGGTCACGCTTGCCTCATGGAGTCGCATGCTCGTGGGACAGGCCCTATAGGTCACGCTTGCCGCATGGAGTCGCATGCTCGTGGGACAGGTCCTTTACTCCAGCACTTTGTGTCCTTTTTTGTGCATCAACCAGCGACTGTGGTTCTTTGTCTCCTCATTGTTTGGAGCCGAATGTTCTTTCATTTCAGAGCCCATCAGTGGATATTAATCCACAGGTTAAATATTAAATATGAATCCGTTAATCCTCGCTCCCCCAGCCAGTCCTTATAGCTGAACCTGGCCGTGACATCACACCCGTATTATGATGCCGCCGATATGTCAGCAGAATAATTTAACCTTTCAACCTGCTCTGAAATCATTTTACTTGATTGCAGGTTACGATGTGTACAGTTCTTCCATAGTTATTGCTGATCAGTTTTGTTCTATCATGTTATTTATTGAACTGTCTCCCTTTCCCTACCATGGTATGGTTAAGTTGCCCTCACCCCTCACGTGCCCTTATGTAGGACAGTAAACTTAGCACCCGAACCCCTTTTATGCCCCTCACTGGGAAATTGTGGACTTAATCACAGCCAGAGATTGTGCTAGCTAGATTAACAATAAGTTATAACTACCATGTGAGTACACTGTCAGTTCCGTTGTTGAGTATGCCTTCACCAAGGGGATCTCCTGAGTAACCTGTGTGTTCATTCAAGGGTTGACGGGGGAGAACAGGGAAGCTTGAGGCCAAGCCCTGGGGAGATTCACAGCTCTCGCTGCTGTAGGTTAGTTGTGGCTTAAGCCCCTGTCCCACTGTATGACTTTACCCAAGAGCTCTCCCGAGTTTAAAAAAAATAATCAAACTCGTGGTAAGTACGTAGAATGTACGTAGCGGGTACGTAGGAGCTCGTGGATGTCTCGTAGCGGCTCGTGACGCTAACGGCAGGTACTCGGGAAATGCGGAAACTCGTGAAGTTTTTTCAACAGTGTGAAAAATGTCCAAGAGTAAAAAAATAATCGTGATGAAGTACCACGAGTTTGATTTATATTTTTAAACTCGGGAGAGGTCTTGGGTAAACTCGCATCGTGGGACAAGGGCTTTAGTATGCGCGGAAAACTGACGGATTTCTCCTCTCGCCTGGTTAGGAATGAATGGGATCCTCCTGATAGAAAGGTGGATACGCGCAGATACCGAGCTGAGCCACGCAGCATATTTGAATATGAGCCGGGAAAATCATCTATCCTAGAGCATGAACGTCCGGTAAGAACTTCGCCTCAAATCAATTTTCTGTCGTTTAAAATAAAAATGTATTTAGCACATTTAAAAACAACCCAGGTTGACCAAAGTGTTGTACAGACTAGAGCAGGTAGCAAAAATCACAAAAAGAAACAGACATACACAGGGAGACAAAAATGCTGGAGAAACTCAGCGGGTGAGGCAGCATCTCAGGAGCAAAGGAAATAGGCAACGTTTCGGTCGAAACCCATCTTCAGACCCTTCTTCAGAAGAAGGGTACCGACCCGAAACGTTGCCTATTTCCTTCGCTCCATAGATGCTGCCTCACCCGCTGAGTTTCTCCAGCACTTTTGTCTACCTTCGATTTTCCAGCATCTGTAGTTCCTTCTTAGACATTACGCAGGAATGTGCACAGCGCACGGGTACAAATAATCAGCTCCAAGACACAAAACAAAGATCAGCCACATCAGGGGGAATTCAAATGCTAGTGAATGAAAATAAGTTTTGAGCCTGGACTTAAAAGAGTCGATGGAGGGGGCAGATCTGATAGGGAGGGGGATGCTGTCCCACAGTCTAGGGGGCCGCAACAGCAAAGCCACGGTCACCCCTGAGCTTAAGTTTAGATCGCGGGACAGCCAGGGGCCTCATGTCAGCCGACCTGTGGGACCTGGAGGTAAAGGGCCTGCCCACTTTCCCGAATTATTCACGAAATCTCCCGAGTTATTCCCGAATTCCCCCGAGTTTTCCCCTTGATTCAAACTGGCAGAATGTTCGTAACGAGGCCGCAGGAGTCCGTGGATATCTCGTAGCGGCCCGTTATGCCAGCCGTAGGTACTCGGGGCTATTTATTTACTCGTGGACATTTTTTATCAGGCTGGAAAAGAACGTCCCGACTTACCTGATGCCCCGAGTACCTACGACTGGCATTTCGAGCCGCTACGATATATCTACAGCGTCCCACGGACCCTTACGAACACTCTGCGAGTTTGAATCAAGGGGAAAACTCGGGGGAATTCGTGAATAACTCGGGAAAGTGGGACAGGCCTTAAGGGGTAAAGGGCCTGTCCCACTTTCACGACCTAATTCACAACCTTTTTTACTCGTGGACATTTTTCATCAGGCTAGAAAAAACGCCCCGACCTACTTGATGCCACGAGTACCTACGACTAGCATCACGGCCTGCTACGACCTACCTACGACCTCGTGACGACCATGCTGCGAGTATGAGTCGAGGGCAAACTCGGCAGAGGTCGTGAATTAGGTGGTGAAAGTGGCCCTTCAGGAGGTCTGTGATATAGGGGAGAAGCAAGCCCCTTCCGGGCTTTACAGACAAACAGGGGAACCTTAAAATCAACTCTGGACCATCATGGCAGCCAGTGGAGAGAGGCCAGAATGGAGGTAATATGGTCCCACTTGCGGGTACCTGTCAGGAGCCTGGCTGCGACGTTCTGAACCAGTTGCATTGGTATATGTACGTTCTGAGGCAGCACCTCCTGTGTTGGGAAGGTCATGACCAGCAATGGACTGGACATTACATTGCTGTTTATCCAGATTCCTGAGGGAAGATTTCAAAAATGTATAATTATTATATAACATTATTACACAGCAGTTGGGTGAGATGGGGAGGCGTGTTGTGAATGAAAACCTTCCCCTCAAAAACTGGAGCAACCATTCTGTGTGCGATTTTGGGTTGTTCCTGATATAGTAGTGGCCAGAGGATCTGGGGTGACGGAGGAACTGAAGGAAATCCACATTAGGCAGGAAATGGTGTTGGGTAGACTGATGGGACTGAAGGCTGATAAATCCCCAGGGCCTGATGGTCTGCATCCCAGGGTACTTAAGGAAGTGGCTCTAGAAATCGTAGATGCATTGGTGATAATTTTCCAATGTTCTATAGATTCAGGATCAGTTCCTGTGGATTGGAGGGTAGCTAATGTTATCCCACTTTTTAAGTAAGGCGGGAGAGAGAAAACAGGGAATTATAGACCAGTTAGCCTGACATCGGTGGTGGGGAAGATGCTGGAGTCAATTATAAAAGATGAGATAGCCGCACATATGGATAGCAGTCACAGGATCGGTCCGAGTCAGCATGGATTTACGAAGGGGAAATCATGCTTGACTAATCTTCTGGAATTTTTTGAAGATGTAACTCGGAAAATGGACAAGGGAGAGCCAGTGGAAGTAGTGTACCTGGACTTTCAGAAAGCATTTGATAAGGTCTCACATAGGAGATTAGTGGGCAAAATTAGGGCACATGGTATTGGGGGTAGAGTGCTGACATGGATAGAGAAGTGGTTGGCAGACAAGAAACAAAGAGTAGGGATTAATGGGTCCCTTTCAGAATGGCAGGCAGTGACTAGTGGGGTACCGCAAGGCTCGGTGCTGGGACCGCAGCTATTTACAATATACATCAATAATTTGGATGAAGGGATTCAAAGTAACATTAGCAAATTTGCAGATGACACAAAGCTGGTGGCAGTGTTAACTGTGAGGAGGATGCTATGAGAATGCAGGGTGACTTGGACAGGTTGGCGGAGTGGGCAGATGTATGGCAGATGAAGTTTAATGTAAATAAATGTGACGTTATCCACTTTGGTAGCAAAAACAGGAAGGCAGATTACTATCTAAATGGCGTCAAGGGAAAAGGAGAAGTACAACGGGATCTGGGGGTCCTTGCACATCAGTCTATGAAAGTAAGCATGCAGGTGCAGCAGGCAATGAAGAAAGTGAATGGCTTGTTGGCCTTTATAACAAAAGGAATCGAATATAGGAGCAAAGAGGTCCTTCTGCAGTTGTACAGAGCCCTAGTGAGACCACACCTGGAGTATTGTGTGCAGTTTTGGTCCCCTAATTTGAGGAAGGATGTTCTTGTTATTGAGGGAGTGCAGCGTAGGTTTACAAGGTTAATTCCCGGGATGGCGGAACTGTCATATGCTGAGAGAATGGAGCAGCTGGGCTTGTACACTCTGGAGTTTGGAGTTTAGAAGGATGAGAGGGCATCTCATTGAAACATATAAGATTGTTAAGGGCTTGGACACACTAGAGGCAGGAAACATGTTCCCGATGTTGGGGGAGTCCAGAACCAGGGGCCACAGTTTAAGAATAAGGAGTAAGCCATTTAGAACGGAGACGAGGAAACACTTTTTCTCACAGAAAGTGGTGAGTCTGTGGAATTCTCTGCCTCAGAGGGCGGTGGAGGCAGGTTCTCTGGATACTTTAAAGAGAGAGCTAGATAGGGCTCTTAAAAATAGCGGAGTCAGGGGATATGGTGAGAAGGCAGGAACGGGGTAGTGATTGGGGATGATCAGCCATGATCACATTGAATGGCAGTGCTGCCTCGAAGGGCCGATTGGCCTACTCCTGCACCTATTGTCTATTGTCTATTGCCTGTTTCCCAGCTGTGTGCCTCCGTGACATTCCCTGTACAGTAAGTATATCCTTGATTATGGTAAATCACTCCGTGCAGTTTCACCCTTCAGAGAAAATTTACGGGATAGCAATAATGCTGGTGGCTCACAGCTCCAGCGACTTGGGTTTGACCTCGACTTAAATGTAGTGTGTGGAATTGACACCTTCCCTGTAAAGTTGCACCAGTTTTCCCTGAGGGCACCAGATTTAAGAGGAACCTGAAAGGTGAATTTTCACGTAGGGTGGTGGGTGTATGGAACGAGCTGCCAGAGGAGGTAATTGCGGTTACAACATTTAGGCTTTAGACTTCAGAGATACAGCGTGGAAACAGGCCCATCTGCCCATCGAGTCTGCACTGACCAGTATCCTACACGCACTAGTGACAATTTACCATTTGACAGCAACCAATTAACCTACAAACCTATACGTCTTCGGAGTGTGGGAGGAAACCAGAGCATCTCTATCCAAGCCTACACGGTAACAGGGAGAAGGTACAAACTCCGTACTGTCAGCATCCGTAGTCAGGATCGAACCCGGGTCTCTGGCGATGTAAGGCAGTGACTCTACCACTGCGCCACCGTGCCGCCCTGTGTAAAAAATTAATCCATGCCCTCTTTTAAAAGACACTTAGACAGGTACATGATTAGGATGGGTTTAGAGGGACATGGGCCAAACGCAGGCAGGTGGAACTAGTGTGGGACATGTTGGTTGATGTGGGCAAGTTGGGCCGAAGGACCTGTTTCCATGTTGTATCACTCTATGACTCCGATTCTGAACACGTTGAATGCTTCTTCAACGGAGAATAAATGTTTAAGTCCTTTTGAATAGTGAAAGGCTTGGATAGAGTGGATGTGGTGAGGATGTTTCCACTAGTGGGAGAGTCTAGTACTAGGGGTCATAGCCTCAGAATTAAAGGACGTTCCTTTAGGAAGGAGATGACAAATTTCTTTAGTCAGAGGGTGGTGAATCTGTGGAATTCTTTGCTACAGAAGGCTGTGGAGGTCATGTCAGTGGATATTTTTAAGGCAGGCATAGATAGATTCTTGATCAGTTCAAGTTCAAGTGAGTTTATTGTCATGTGTCCCTGATAGGCCAATGAAATTCTTGCTTTGCTTCAGCACACAGAACATAGTAGGCATTTACTACAAAACAGATCAGTGTGTCCATATACCATAATATAAATATATACACACATGAGTAAATAAACTGATAAAGTGCAAATAACAGATAATGGGTTATTAATGTTCAGAGTTTTGTCCAAGCCAGGTTTAATAGCCTGATGGCTGTGGGGAAGTAGCTATTCCTGAACCTGGTTGTTGCAGTCTTCAGGCTCCTGTACCTTCTACCTGAAGGTAGCAGGGAGATGAGTACAGGTGTCGGGGGTTATGGGGAGAAGGCAGGAGAATGGGGTTAGGAGGGAGAGATAGATCAGTCATGATTGAGGGCGGAATGGACTTAATGGGCTGAATGGCTTTTCTGCTCCTATCACTTATGTTCATGAATATTATGGGGATGGGTTGAAGAAATTATATGTGCACTTTCTTTCTCAAGGGGAATAAGGAATTAAACCTACGACTGAAAACAATCGTCAGTAAATCTGTGTCAAAAACACTCTTGTCAAAGCTGTGCAGAAACCGTACCTGGTCATTTTAAAACATCCGTAGTTGGTCTCTGGGTCATTATCAAACAAGGGCGGCACGGTGGTGCAGCGGTAGAGTTGCTGCCTCACAGCGCCAGAAACCCGGGTCCAATCCTGACTACGAGTGCTGTCTGTACGGAGTTTGTACATTCTCCACGTGACCGCCTGGGTTTACTCAGGGTGCACCGGTTTCCTCCCACACTCCAAAGACTAGTAGGTTAGTAGGATTGGAAAAATTGTAAATTGTCCCTAGTGTGTGTAGGATAGTGTTGGTGTGCGGGGATCGCTGGTCAGCGTGGACTCAGTGGGGCAAAGGGCCTGTTTCCGCACGGTATCACTAAACTGAGAAGAGTTCCAACACGAATCCTGAAGAAGGGCCCTGACCTGAACTGCCACCTATCCATGTTCTCCAGAGATGCTGCCTGACCCGCTGAGTTACTCCAGCACTCTGTGAAACGTCACCTATCCATGTTCTCCAGAGATGCTGCCTGACCCGCTGAGTTACTCCAGCACTCTGTGAAACGTCACCTATCCATGTTCTCCAGAGATGCTGCCTGACCCGCTGAGTTACTCCAGCACTCTGTGAAACGTCACCTATCCATGTTCTCCACAGATGCTGCCTGACCCGCTGAGTTACTCCAGCACTCTGTGAAACGTCACCTATCCATGTTCTCCACAGATGCTGCCTGACCCGCTGAGTTACTCCAGCACTCTACTGGTTTATAAACCAGCATCTGCAGTTCCTTGTTTCTACAGTCTATTGTCAAAGTTTAGCTATCAATTCTTCAGCTTCCTCCTCCTGACCTAGTGCTTATTGTAAACGTTAATACCATGTGTGCCTCCTTTCAGTCCATGGGACAAATGTAAGATGACAGCCGACTATTAACGGGAACATATGTCTCTCGGAGACAGCTTACATTTCTTTGAACACGGTAGCTGAATGCCTTCACGGCAAAGCAGTCTGATCCATTAACAGTGTCCAACACATTCAATGATAACAGCAAAAGTTGTGTTATTGGTTATCTGTGGAGAACATGGATAGGTGACGTTTCACAGAGTGCTGGAGTAACTCAGCGGGTCAGGCAGCACCAGTGAGGGTGTTTGTTTTATTTATGGGGCAAAGATAACACCTTCGCCCCATAGATGCTGCCTCACCCGCTGAGTTTCTCCAGCATTTTTGTCTACCTTCGATTTTTCCAGCATCTGCAGTTCTTTCTTAAACAATTAATGTAATTATTCCCAGGCAATTTGACTACATGGAGACACATAAGTTGATGCATAAAAACAAAAAATGATGCCCTGTGTCAAATCTTTCACCTCCTTGCAGAGGATCATAGCTCTACATTTGTCCGTGAATGCGATCATTTTACAAAGAATTCGATATGGGCTGAATATATTGCATTTTCCTGAATAACACAGTTAGTCATTGTTAAACACAATAGAAATAATTCTTATCACCAAGGTCATCAACAGAACTCCATTTTGGAATTCAATGCCAGCCATTATTTTGTTTAGGCACTATATTATAATCTGAAGAAGGGTCTCGACCCGAAACGTCACCCATTACTTCTGTCCAGAGATGCTGCCTGACCCGCTGAGTTACTCCAGCATTTTGTGTCTCTCTTTGGTGTAAACTTGTGTCTGCAGTTCCTTCCTACACAGTGCAGCTTTGGTTCACAAGTTAATTCCTGGGATGGCGGGACTGTCATCTTCTGAGAGAATGGAGCGGCTGGGCTTGTATACTTTGGAGTTTAGAATGATGAGAGGGGATCTTATTGAAACATATAAAATTAAGGGTTTGGACACGCTAGAGGCAGGAAACATGTTCCCAATGTTGGGGGAGTCCAGAACCAGGGGCCACAGTTTAAGAATAAGGAGTGAGCCGTTTAGAACGGAGATGAGGAAACACTTTTTCACACAGAGAGTTATGAGAGTGGAATTCTCTGCCTCAGAGGGCGGTGGAGGCCGGTTCTCTGGATACTTTCAAGAGAGAGCTAGATAGGGCTCTTAAAGATAGTGGAGTCAGGGGATATGGGGAGAAGGCAGGAACGGGGTACTGATTGGGGATGATCAGCCATGATCACATTGAATGGCGGTGCTGGCTCGAAGGGCCGAATGGCCTACTCCTGCATCAATTGTCTATTGTCTGTTGTCTATAATGTTATCCATTGTTTTCTGATATCTAGCAATCTAGATTTAGTTTTTAGTTTTGGAGACACAGCGCGGAAACACGCCCTTCAGCCCACTGAGTCCGTGCAGACCAGCGATCATCCCGTACACCAGCACTATCCTACACACTAGTGACAATTTACAGCTATTACCAAAGCCAATTAACCTACAAACCTGCATGTCCTCCGAGTGTGGGAGGAAACCGGAGCACCCAGGGAAAACCCACGCAGTCACGGGGAGAACGTGCAAATGCCGTACAGACAGCACCTATAGTCAGGATCGAACCCAGACTCTGGCGCTGTAAGACAGCAACTCTACCGAGGTACAGTGAAAAGCCTATGTTGCATGCTAACTAGTCAGCAGAAAGACAATACATGATGTTAGGTCTCATCCTGAAACGTCACCTGTCCATGTTCTCCAGAGATGCTGCCTGACCCACTGAGTTACTCCAGCACTCTGTGAAACGTCACCTGTCCATGTTCTCCACAGATGCTGCCTGACCCGCTGAGTTACTCCAGCACTCTGTGAAACGTCACCTATCCATGTTCTCCACAGATGCTGCCTGACCCGCTGAGTTACTCCAGCACTCTGTGAAACGTCACCTGTCCATGTTCTCCACAGATGCTGCCTGACCCGCTGAGTTACTCCAGCACTCTGTGAAACGTCACCTGTCCATGTTCTCCACAGATGCTGCCTGACCCGCTGAGTTACTCCAGCACTCTGTGAAACGTCACCTGTCCATGTTCTCCACAGATGCTGCCTGACCCGCTGAGTTACTCCAGCACTCTGTGAAACGTCACCTGTCCATGTTCTCCACAGATGCTGCCTGACCCGCTGAGTTACTCCAGCACTCTGTGAAACGTCACCTATCCATGTTCTCCACAGATGCTGCCTGACCCGCTGAGTTACTCCAGCACTCTGTGAAACGTCACCTGTCCATGTTCTCCACAGATGCTGCCTGACCCGCTGAGTTACTCCCGAACTTATGAGCAGTGCCTCTCTGGCAGAAACATCAGTATTGACAAGGAAAGTCTGCTGCCACTGCCAAGCTTGCTGTAATCAGGCCCTTTTGTCATTAAGGTTGACTCTGTAACTATGATCAACCAAGGCCCACTCCCTGGTGCTACTAAAGAAAAAGCATCGTTGAGCAGTTTGGACAGAAAAATGGTTGGATGTTGCTTTCATTGGCATTTGTGTGAAGTGCAAACACACGGCGAACCTCGTATCTACCACAGTCCAGTAGAGTACTGCCAGCGCCCCCTTGTGGCCAGGGAGCGGAGGGCAAGGAGCACCGCCACTCCACCTATTGTCCGTAAGGGGAGCAGCGGTTCTGGGGAGTGGGCAGGGCTGAAGTCATGCTGGTTGGGTTACTCCTAGGCCTGGCCAAGCCGGCCACCCGCGAGTCACGGCGCCAGGCGGAAGAGGGCTTTGCCCGAGCCAAATGCTTGCTCCTTTACCGACGTTACGTCCGCCCTCGCACATGTGTTGTTAGAGAGGGACATAGTTGTATAGTAGTTACTTAGTATATTTGGAATACAGTGTCTGAATAACTTGGTGATTTTGTGAGATGGAGGTGGTGGGGGTCACCACGGTTCTGGGTTGTTTTGTTTGGTTTTTGTATCGTGTTCGTAATCAAATAAATTCTTTTTTGATACAAAAACAAAAGTAGAATACTGCCATACCCAAGCACATCCCCGATCAGCAAGTGTACAGAAAGAGTCCACTGAGCCTGAAGAAAAGGTCTCGACTGTTTAACTGTTTCTTAAACGTTGGGACAGTCCCAGCCTCACCGACCTCCTCTGGCAATTTGTTCCATACACCCACCACCCTTTGTGTGGAAAAAGGTATCCTATCAAATCTTTCCCCCTTCACCTTGAACCTATGTCCTCTGGTCCTCGATTCCCCTACTCTGGGCAAGAGATTCTATGCATCTACCTGGTCTATTCCTCTCATGATTTTATACACCTCTATAAAATCACCCCTCATCCTCCTGCGCGCCAAGGAATAGAGACCCAGCCTGCTCAACCTCTCCCAATAGCTCACACCCTCTAGTTCTGGCAACATCCTCGTAAATCTTTTCTGAACCCTTTCCAGCTTGACAAAATCTTTCCTATAACATGGTGCCCAGAACTGAACACAATACTCTAAATGCAGTCTCACCAACGTCTTATACAACTGCAACATGACCTCCCAACCTCTATACTCAATACTCTGACTGATGAAGGCCAATGTCCAATGTGCCAAAAGCCTTTTCTGTACACGTGACAATAAACTGAACTAAACAGAACTGAGATTGATAGATTCTTGATTAGTACTAGTGTCAGGGGTTACGGGGAGAAGGCAGGAGAATGGGGTTGAGAGGGAGAGATAGATCAGCCACGATTGAATGGCAGAGTAGACTCAAAGGCTGAATTGCCTATTTCTGCTCATATGACTAATGAACATATGAATAATATAATAAACAAAAATAGTTCAGTGTGTATGTATATATATTTTGTGTCTATATATATATATATATATATAGGCACAAAATGCTGGAGTAACTCAGCAGGACAGGCAGCATATCAGGAGAGAAGAAATGGCAACGTTTCGGGTCGAGACCCTTCTTCAGACTGATGTCAGGGGAGGGGGCGGGACAAAGATAGAATGTAGTCGGAGACAGTAAGACTGGTGGGAGAACTGGGAAGGGGACAGGGATGGAGAGAGAGGGAGAAAGCAAGGGCTATCTGAAGTTAGAGAAGTCAATATTCATACCGCTGGGGTGTAAACTACCCAAGCGAAATATGAGTTGCTGTTCCTCCAATTTGCGCCGGGCCTCACTCTGACAGTGGAGGAGGCCCGGGACAGTAAGGTCAGATTGGGAATAGGAGGGGGAGTTAAAGTGCCGAGCCACAAACATACACGTAAAAACAAACAATTATAGTGCAAAAATAAATAAATGATGAATCAAGCTGACACCTTCCACTCCAGTTATGGTGAGCAGGGGATAGAATACTTGATTCATATCACAAATAGACCATGGAACAGTATATCACGGGAACAGACCCTTCGGCCCACAATGTTCCTGCTGAAAATGATGCCAAATGTAACTAATGCCCTCTGCCTGTGCATAATCCACACCCCTCCATTCCCTGCATATCCATGTGCCGATTTAGAAGCCTCTTACACACCACTATGGTGTCTGTCCCCACCACCCCTGGCAGCGCGTTCAGGGCCCTCACTCACTACACTCTGTGTGAAACATTGGCTTGCCCCGCACATCTCCTTTAAACTTTCTCCCTCTAGCTTCAACTAATAGACAATAGACAGGAGTAGGCCATTCGGCCCTTCAAGCCAGCACTGCTATTCAGTGTGATCATGGCTGATCATCCACAATCAGTACCTCGTTCCTGCCTTCTCGGGTGCCCGTAAAAGGGGCCACATCACCCTGATCCTGGCCTCTCTCCACTGGCTCCCAGTACAGTATAGAATCAACTTCAAGCTCCTCTAATACGTTTACAAAGCCTTTAACGGGCTTGCCCCCCACCCCCCCATATCAAAACATTTCTAACCTGCCATTCTACCTCCAGGTCCCTCAGGTCGGCCAACTTGGGGCTACTGACTATCCCGCGGTCTAGGTTTAAGCTCAGGGGGTGGCCGCGCTTTTGCGTAGCAGCACCTAGACTGTGGAATAGCATCCCCCTCCTCATCAGAACTGCCCCCTCTATCGACTCCTTTAAATCACGACTCAAAACCTATTTCTACAACCTAGCGTTTTTGAGCTCCTCTGAGGGGGCGCTGTAAACAGTTTATGTATGTATTGTTAGGTCTGTGTACCATTGTATGTAGCACATTAGTATCTGCACTGATGTACAGCACTTTGGTCAACGTGAGTTGTTTTTAAATGTGCTATACAAATTAATTTATTATTATTATTATTGTCCCCATATCCCCTGACTCCGCTATCTTTAAGAGCTCTATCTAACTCTCTCTTGAAAGTATCCAGAGAATTGGCCTCCATTGCCTTCTGAGGCAGAGAATTCCACAGACTCATAACTCTCTGGGTGAAAAAGTGTTTCCTCATCTCCGTTCTAAATGCCAAACCCTTAAGCCCCTGTCCCACAGTACGAGGTAATTCAAGAGTTCTCCCGAGTTTTCCGCTGATTTGAACTCGGAGAATGTCCGTAGCGGGTCCGTAGGAGTTCGTGGATGTTACATCGCGGCTCGTACGAGTAACGGTAGGTACTCGGGAAATCCGGTAAACTCGTGACGTTTTTTCAACACTGTGAAAAATGTCCACGAGTGAAAAAATACTCGTGATGAAAAAAATGGTTACTTTTTACTGGTACGAGCCGCTACGAGACATCCACGAACTCCTACGGATCCGCTACGGACATTCTCCAAGTTCGAATCAGGGGAAAACTCGGGAGAACTCTTGAATTACCTCATACAGTGGGACAGGCCCTTTATTCTTAAACTTTGAATAATAATGTAATGATTTAGTTTGAAAAGCGGGGATACTTGTGTGTGCAGCCTTAAAGAATCCACTCGGTGTAACATTTCCTCAGTTTATTGCTAGAAGAAACCTATTCAGTGTGCCTGGTTCAATGGTACTTTATAGTCACGTGTGCCAAGATACAGTGACATTCTTTGTTTTGCATACAATTAAATACAATCTTACCTTGCATAAGGATAAGCACCAGAGCGTAACAGTTGTGAAGACTAGTCAAAAGTGTTTAATTGTCATATATGTCCCGAAATGGAACAATGACATTCTTACTTGTAGCAGCACAACAGAATATGTAAACATAGTGCATTGTAAACAATATAATAACCGAGAAAAAAAGGTTTATATACATAAATATATAGAATTTATTTTTCTTGTTTATTTTATATATATATATATATATATATACACACACACAAACACGCAAATATACCGGTATACACCAGTACCGGTGTTATATATATATATTTATTTTTCTTGTTTATTTATATATATATATTTATATATATATATGCACGCTAGCAGGCACGCACACAGACACACACACACATGTAGACCTACAGACACACACACACATATACACACACACGCACACATACACACACACATATACATGTAGACATACATACACACACACACATATATACACACACACATATACACTCACACACAAATACACACACATACACACACACATATACACACACACATATACATGTAGACATAAATACACACACACACATACACCCACACACACATACATGTAGACATACATACACACACACACATACACACAATACACCCACACACATACACACACACATTTACAGACACACATATACACACACACATATACACACTCACGCATACAAACACATATATACACACATATACGCACACACACAAACATACAAACACATATATACACACATATACACACACATATACATGTAGACATACATACACACACACACACATATACATGTAGACACACACACACACACACACACACACACACACACACACACACACACACACACACACACACACACACACAAAACTACAAACAATAATAGTGCAAAAAGACAAAGCCAATGCCCCCAAGTCTATGTAGTTCAAAGCTTATTGGAGGTTGTCGTGCTTAATAGCCTGATGGCTGTAGGGAAGGAGCTGTTCCTGAAGCTGGACGTTACAGTTTTCAGGCTCCTGTACCTTTTTTGAGGCAGTGACTCCTGTAGATCCCTTCGATGGTGGGGAGGTCAGTACTGGTGATGGAGCGGGCAGTGTTCACCACTTTTTGCAGTCTTCTTCGTTCCTGGGAGTTGGAGTTGCTGAACCTGGCCGTGACGCAACCACTTGTACACCTGTACACCTGTAGAAGTTCAAGAGAGTCTTCATTGACGTACCACATCTCCGCAATCATCGAAGTAGAGGCTCTGTTGGGCTTTCTTTATGATTGCATCAATTTACTGCGTCTTCAGAGATGTACGGTGGAAACATGCTAGATTTCACAGGCATTACGCGAAGAGTCGCCATGTTTCTGGCACAATCACGTACCTTTTAGATGTCAACGTTCTTAAAATATAGAGTCTTATCTTGGCCTTGAAGGCCCGTTGTCCTCGCGGTGCCACTGCGAGTTTAGTTTATTGTCACGTGTACAGTGAAAGGCTTTTGGTGCGCGCTTAAGGGCCTGTCCCACTTTCACGACCTAATTCACAACCTTTTTTACTTGTGGACATTTTTTATCAGGCTAGAAAAACGCCCCGACCTACTTGAGGCCACGAGTACCTACGACTAGCATCACGACCTGCTATGACCTACCTACGACCATGCTGCGAGTATGAGTCACGGCCAAACTCGGCAGAGGTCGTGAATTAGGTCGTGAAAGTGGGACAGGCCCTTAACCAGTCAGCAGAAAGACAATACCCAATTACAGTTGAGCCATCCACACACAATCTGGGAGGAAACCAGAGCATCCAGAGGAAACCCACGTGGTCACAGGGAGAACGTACAAACTCCCCACTTGAAAAGTGCGCCCCACAGTGGCGCAGCGGTAGAGTTGCTGCCTTACAACGAATGCAGCGCCGGAGACCCGAGTTCGATCCCGACTACGGGTGCTGTCTGTACGGAGTTCGTACGTTCTCCCCGTGACCTACATGGGTTTTCTCCCACACTCCAAAGACGTACAGGTTTGTAGGGTAATTAGCTTGGTAAATGTAAAAATTGTCCCGAGTTTGTGTAGGATAGTGTTAATATGCGGGGATCGCTGGTCGGCGCGGACCCGGTGTTTCCGCGCTGCATCTCTAAACTAAAACCCTTGTCCCACGGTACGAGTTCATTCCAAGAGCTCTCCCGAGTTTGCCCTGATTCGAACTCGGAGATTTACGGTAATGGCCACTCGTCGGTACTCGGGGCTCTCGTGGACATTTTTCAACATGTTGAAAAACCTTGACGAGTCTTCCCGTGCTTACCAGCCGTTAGCGCGTCTTCCCGTGGTTACCTGCCGTTAGCGAGTCTTCCCGAGTACCTGCCATTAGTGTTACGAGCCGCTAAGAGACGTCTCCAAGCTCCAACGTACCCACTACGTTCATTCTCCGTGCTTACCACGAGTTTGATTTTTTTAAATCTCGGGAGTGCTCTTGGAATTATGTCGTACCATGGGACTGGGCTTTAAACTAAAAAAAAAGACAGCACCCGTGGTCAGGATCAAACCCCCCGGGTCTCTGGTGCTGTAAAGCAGCAACTGTACCGCTCTGCCACCGTGCCGCACTGTGCAGCACAGACATTGTTGGCCGAAGGGATTGTTCCTATGCTGAGTACTGTTCTGTGCCATATGTTCATTCCACTGCTGTTTCCAATGGGGAAAACCAAGGATCTTTGGGGAAAACTGAGTGAGATTCACATCATGTGTTTCGAAGTGTCACTGCCTGGCCTTTGTGCTTGCTGCCCTCTGGTGGCAACACAGGAGATCCCAGGACAGGAACTGTGCTCCATTTTGTTTTGCCGTTCAGAAGTCACAGTTCAGATGGAGAAAAACAGAAGATCACTTTTAATAGGAACTGAAAGCACTGACTGACAACCATACAAAATGAGACAAGTATAAGTACAAATTGTCTGAAGAAAGGTCTCGGCCCGAAACATCACCTATTCCTTCGCTCCATAGACGCTGCCTCACCCGCCGAGTTTCTCCAGTATTTTGTCCACCTTCGATTTTTCCAGCATCTGCAGTTCTTTCCTCAACAATTGTGCAAATATAATCATTTTACTGCAAGGGAAAAAAAGGCCTGATTTATCCCCTTATTTATTTCAACCCCAACTTGCTTTTGATTCATATTTTTGTTTTTGTGATTAGTTTAGTTTAGAGATACAGCGTAGAAACAGGCCCTTCGGCTCCCTTGAGCCCGCACCGACCAGCGATCCCCGCACACTAACACTACCCTACGCACCCTAGGGGCAAATTTACAATTAGGCCGAAGCCAATTGACCTACCTGCATGTCTTTGGAGTGTGGGAGGGAACCGGTGATCCTGGAGGAAACCCACGCAGGTCACGGGCAGAAGGTACAAACCCCGTACAGACAGCGCCCGTAGTCAGGATGGAACCCGGGTGTCTGCCGCTGTAAGGCAGCAACTCTACCGCTGCGCCACCGTGCCGCTCCACTGTGTGTGCGTTTGCAGAGCTTTTAGTTGCTGTGTTTGAACGTTCCCATTTTGTTTAGTTCTCCTATTCCTTTCCTCTTTTGTTTTTCCTTTCACCTTCTGCTTCAGAGTGGGCGGCTAAACCCAGACGAAATAGATTTAGAAAACGAGCCCTGGTATAAATTCTTTTCAGAGCTGGAGTTTGGACGGCGGGTAAGTGAGGCGAGCATGGTGTGAGTCCGGCGTTTCTTAAAGAGCTCATTAAAATTGTAATTAATTGCAAAGGGGCAAATTGTACGCACTTTCGCCGAACACCTCCGCTCAGTCCGCCTGGACCTACCTGATCTCCCGGTTGCTAAACACTTTAACTCTCCCTCCCATTCCCACACTGACCTTTCTGTCCTGGGCCTCCTCCATGGTCAGAGTGAGGCCCAGCGCAAATTGGAGGAACAGCACCTCATATTTCGCTCGGGTAGCTTACACAACAGTAGGGTTGCCAACTTCCTCATTCCCAAATAAGGGACAAAAGGTCAAAATACGGGAAACATTCCTGACGGCAATTCGTTGACCGACTCGGCTGTGGCTGGGTGAATGATGAGTTGACCCGGGTGCTGGACTGCGTACAAAGCCCAGCCGGCGGGCCAGCTGAGGAGTTTTCCTCAGCTGGCCCGCTGAGAAACTCCTCAGCCGGCCCACCGGCTGGGCTTTGCGTTCAGCTACACGCAAAGTCCGGCGCCCCATCCAACTCACAAACCAATGATTGGCCATGAGAAGGAGGGGTGGTGGTGTCGGTGGTAAGCGAAGGTCCAAAGGTCGGACAGCTGGCCGGGCTGCCGACCGACGGGGCCACGGGCGAGGCGTTGCTGCTGCTGCTGCACTCCATGGGCTGCACTACATCGGGACGGGTGAGGCAGGGCCGGACGCGGCGCTCCGACCAGACAGTCCCCTCGACCCGAGTAGTAGCAGTCAAATACGGGACAAGGGCGGTCCTGTATGGGACAAACCAATTTAGCCCAATATGCGGGATGTCCCGACAGTTGGCAACCCTACACCCCAGCGGCATGAGTATTGACTTCTCTAACTTCAAATAGCCCTTGCTTTCCCTCTCTCTCCATCCCTCCCCCATTCTAGTTCTCCCACCAGTCTGATTGTCCTCCTGATTAAATTTTACCTTTTTTCTCCTCGTTGTCACCTTCGCCTGGCTAACAACGATCTGTTCTACATTTTCCTTGATCCCTCATCCCCTTTGATCTCTCGTTTTCACACCTTACTCTCCCATATCTCTGTCTCTCCCACTCCTCTTACTCTCAGTCTGAAAAAGGGTCTCGACCCGAAACGTCACCCACTCCTTCTATCCCAAGATGCTGCCTGTTCCGCTGAGTTACTCCAGCATTTTGTGTCTATCTTCTGTCAAAGGAATGATTGCTGCGCAAACGCAAGTTGCTAATTCATCATTAATTCCTGTACAAAGTATTCCCTCATACGGTCGGAACAGTGACGCAGCGTGTAGAGCCACTGCCTCACGGCTCCAGAGACCCGGGTTCCATCCTGACCTTGACTGCTGTCTATGTGGAGTTTTCACGTTCTCCCTGTGACATCGTGGGTTTCTTCCACGAACTCCAGTTTTTTCCCACATCCCAAAGACGTGCTGGTGTGTAGGTTAATTGGCCCTGTGTTAATTGCCCCTAGTGTGCAGGGAGTGGATGAGAAAGTGGGATAACATAGAACTAGTTTTTGAACAGGTGATCAATGGTCGGCATGGACTCGGTGGGCCGAAAGGCCTGTTTCCGTACTGTATTTTGCAATTCAATTCAATTTGAAGTCGGTCTTTGCTATTTTGTAGTCTGGTTTAGTTTAGTTTAGAGGTACAGCCGGGAAACAGGCCCTTTGGCCCAACGAGTCCGCGCCGACCAACGATCACCCGTACACTAACACGATCCTACACACGAGGGACAATTTACAGAAGCCAACTATCCTATAATCCTGCACGTCTTTGGAGTGTGGGGGGGAAACCTGAGCACCTGGAGAAAACCCACACTGTCACAGGGAGAACGTACAAATTCCGTACAGTCAGCACCGGCAGTCAGGATGGAACCCGGGTCTCGGGCGCTGTGAGGCAGCAACTCTACCGCTGCGCCACCGTTTGGCCCTAGCTAGTAAACTAGTGTGAACAGGTGATCAATGGTCGGCATGCACATGGAGGGCCGAAGGGCCTGTTTCCGCCCTGGATCTCTAAACTATACTAAAACTAAACAATTAACCTACAAACCGGGACGCCTTTGGAGTGTGGGAGGAAACCGTAGATCTCGGAGAAAACCCACGCAGATCACGGGAAAACGTGCAAACTCCGTACGGACAGCGCCCGTAGCCAGGGTGGAACCCGGGTCTCCGGCGCTGCAAGGGCAGCAACTCTACCGCTGCGCCACCATGACCGCCCACTTATCCAAACACAAGGAACTGCAGATGCTGGAATCTTCAGCAAAACACATCGTGCTGGAGTGACTCAGCAGGTCGGGCAGCAACTGTGGAGGGAATGGACAGGCGACGTTTCGGATTGGGACCCTTCTTCAGATCCATTGTAGTTTAGGGGGGGGGGAAACTGGAAAAGAAATGGGGTGGGACTTCATACAGAGACAGCACCCGTAGTCAGGATCGAACCCGAAAGCTTTGGCGCTGTAAGGCAGCGACTCTACCGCTGCGCCACTGTTTATAACATCTATTTTGCCCATTCTATTTGGAGTCATAGAGTCATGGAGTGCGGAAACAGGCCCTTCGGCCCAACTTGCCCACAATGGCCAACATGTCCCGGCTACACTAGTCCCACCCGCCTGCGCTTGGTCCATATCCCCCCAAACCTGTCCTATCCATGTACCTGTCTAACTGTTTCTTAAACGTTGGGATAGTCCAAGCCCCAACTACCTCCTCTGGCAGCTCGTTCCATACACCCACCACCCTCTGTGTGGAAAAAGTTACCCCTTTCCACAGTCTATTGTTGGAAGTACTGGTATATCTTTTCCCCTTCACCTTGAACCTATCTATGGTCCTCGAATTCCCCAGCTCTGGGCAAGAGATTGTGTGCATCTACCCGATCTATTCCCCCTGTGATTTAATACATTGTGTACATAAGATCAACACTTCCGCTCTCTCATTCTCATTCTGTTTTCATTTCTGTGCTGTTACTCTCTCACGTTTAACCTTGTCACCTTTTCCATTTGATGCCTTCTGGCTTTCTCCACACCTCCTCACCTCTGCTTGTCATCAGCCTCCTAAAACGCTCTTGGATTACCTGCCAGAAAACACTCCCCATACTCTGCCTGAAAACATGAAGGTAACTGCCGGCTCGTTGTCCTCAACGTCTTTTATCTTTATGTTTAAGAAAGAACTGCAGATGCTGAAAAGTAGACAAAAATGCCGGAGAAACTCCGCGGGTGCAGCAGCATCTATGGAGCGAAGGAATAGGCGGCGTTTCGGGTCGAGGCCCTTCTTCAGACTGATGTCGGGGTGGGGGGGAGGGCGGGAAAAAGAAAGGAAGAGGCGGTGACAGTAGGACGTGGGAGAGCTGGGAAGGGGAGGGGAAGGAGGGACTACCTGAAATTGTAGAAGTCAATGTTCATGCCGCTGGGGTGTAAACTACCCAAGTGAAATACGAGGTGCTGCTCCTCCAATTTGCGGTGGGACTCACTCTGGCCATGGAGGAGGCCCAGGACAGAAAGGTCGGATTTGGAAAGGGAGGGGGAGTTGAAGTGCTGAGCCACCGGGAGATCAGGTTGGTTATTGCGAACTGAATCGAGAACCAGAGGACATACGTAGGTCGATGGGGGAAAGATTGAATAGGAACCTGAGGGGTAACATTACCTTTATCCTTATTGTCAAGCTTGAAAAAGGTGCAGGGTGCTGTCTGAAGAATGGTCTCGACCCGAAACATCACCCATTCCTTCTCTCCAGAGATGCTGCCTGACCCGCTGATTTACTCCAGCATTTTGTATCCATCTTATGGGCCTGTCCAACTTATGCGACTTTTTCGTTATTCCATGTCGCCGAAAATTTTCAACTTGTTGAAAATCCAGCGGTGACCAGAAAGACACTACGGCTCTTTGGGCGACTGCTCACGACCATACAGGCGACACCATGGCGACATGTCGCGGGTTGAAGCCTGTACGGTCGTGAGTAGTCGCCCAAAGAGTCGTACCCTGTTCTGGTCGCCGCTGGATTTTTCAACGTTGAAAATCTTCGGCGACCTGCAACGACATATGACGGGTGCCGGCAGTTGCCGAAAAAGTCGCGTAAGTGGGACAGGCCCATAAGGGTGCATGGAAGATTTACGAGGATGTTGCCAGGAATGTTGAACTATAGGGAGAGGTTGAGCAGGCTGGGGCTTTATTCCTTGGAACGCAGGAGGATGAGGGGTTTGAGTTTAGTTTATTGTCACGTGTACCAAGGTACAGAGGAAAGCTTTTGTTGCGTGCTAACCAGTCAGCGGAAAGACTATACACGGTGATCTTATAGAGGTGCTCAAAAACATGAGAGGTATAGATCGGGTGGACGTACTGACAGTCTTGTCCAGAGTAGGGGAATCGAGAATGAGGAGAACACACGAGAGATTGAATAGGAACCTGAGGGGTAACTTTTTCACACAAAGGGTGGGGGGTATGTGGAACAAGCTGCCGGAGGAGGTAGTTGAGGCAACGTTTGAGAAACATTTAGGCAGGTACATGGATGGGGTAAGTTTAGAAAGACAGATGGAAAGTGTTGGGTGAATGGAACTGGCGCAGACACACCAGGAACTGCAGATGCTGGC